>NC_135498.1:107052953-107067953 GCF_052857255.1 Amblyomma americanum
AGCTGGCGTGCGTTAGCCAATAATCATGATCGGCTGGTAACGCAGGTTAATGAAACCTAATAACTTTATAACAAATGATCAGGCAGGCTTTCGTAAAGGATATTCCACAATAGATCATATTCACACTATCAATCAGGTGATAGAGAAATTCGCAGAATATAACCAACCTCTATATATAGCTTTCATTGATTACGAGAAAGCATTCGACTCAGTGGAAACCTCAGCAGTCATACAGGCATTGCGTAATCAGGGGGTAGAAGAGCCTTATGTCAAAATACTGGAAGATATATATAGCAACTGCACACCTACTATAGTCCTCCATAAAGTCAGCAATAAAATTCCAATAAGGAAGGGCGTCAGGCAAGGAGACACGATCTCGCCAATGCTGTTCACCGCATGTTTGCAGGAGGTATTTCGAGGCCTGAATTGGGAACAGTTGGGAATAAGAATAAATGGAGAATACCTAAATAATCTGAGATTTGCTGATGACATTGCCTTGCTGAGTCACTCAGGAGGTGAACTGCAAATCATGATCAACGAGTTAGACAGGCAGAGCAGATCGATGGGTCTAAAAATTAACATGCAGAAAACCAAGGTAATGTTCAACAGCCTAGCAAGGGAACAACAGTTCACAATTGGCAGCGAGAGCCTAGAAATTGTGCCGGAATACGTCTACTTAGGGCAGGTAGTGACAGCTGATCCGGATCATGAGAGGGAGATAACTAGAAGGATAAGCATGGGGTGGAGCGCATATGGCAAATTCTCGCAGATCATGAGTGGCAGTTTACCAATTTCCCTCAAGAGGAAAGTGTACAACAGCATAATCTTACCGGTACTCACCTATGGGGCAGAAACGTGGAGGCTAACGAAAAGAGTTCAGCCTAAGTTAAGGACAACGCAGCGAGCCATGGAAAGAAAAATGATAGGTGTAACGTTAAGAGATCGGAAGCGGGCAGAGTGGGTGAGGGAACAAACACGGGTTAATGACATCCTAGTCGAAATCAAGAGAAAGAAATGGGCTTGGGCAGGGCATGTAATGCGAAGGCAAGATAACCGCTGGTCTTTAAGGGTAACGGAGTGGGTTCCAAGAGAAAGTAAGCGTAGCAGGGGGCGGCAGAAGGTTAGATGGGCGGATGAGATTAAGAAGTTTGCAGGCAAAGGGTGGATGCAGCTGGCAAAGGATAGTGTTAATTGGAGAGACATGGGAGAGGCCTTTGCCCTGCAGTGGGTGTAGTAGGGCTGATGATGATGATGATGATGAAGGATCGGGAAATGAACAATACAAATCACCTTTTTTTGGAAAGAAGCTACCCAGCCAAGTAATCTATCAGTGCGGCGTCTTTCGGGTCCACCCCTTCAGGGAGCAACATGAGGTATGCTACAACTGCAGGAGAGTAGGACACCGGGCCGATGTCTGCTACAAACCTACAACGAACCTTTGCCGCCGCTGCGGAGAAAATCACTCGCCTCCACTTGAGGGAGAACAGCCAACCTGCCAACCCGTATGCATCGTCTGCAACGGGGGCCACAACACAGGCAGCCGGAACTGCAAATTCCGGCTGATCAACAAGAACAAACAAGGAACGCCCCATGGCAACCAGACACCCAAGCAAGGGGACAACGACTCATCACTACACGGACACCAGTCTAGGCCCAGGAAGAAGGAACACGGTGCTACCGGAAAAGGAGGAAGCCACAGCCGGAACAACTCCAGCTCCTTCCCGCCCCTGGGGAACCCTGCAGGGAACGACAAGAGAAGCTCAAGCCGCGGACGCAGCGATAGCCGCTCCAATAAAAAGGTGAGCTGGCCAGCAGAGGCCTCCCAATCTATTGACGCTCGAGAGAAGGAGTTTCAGATCCAACTACAATCCCGAGACAGAGAAATTGCCAGCCTTAAAAAAGAGTTGGCTGACATTAAACGCCTGTTACAAGCGCATCAGGTACAGAATGCCACTGCGGCTAGAATGCCACCCACCGCGTCCCAGGATTCGACCAATAATGCGATGGAAACAGACGCTATTTGCCACACTCCCTCCAACGCGTCCCAGTCTTCAGCCCATAACGCGACGGACACAGACGCCAGAATAGCAACTAAAAGACCGCATCCTACAAAAGAAGGCGAGGAATCCAAAAGAAAGGCCGAGGCTTCAGAAGCCGACACCCCGCAGCCGTCGAAAGCGCCTACCAAACTCAGGGCAGACATCAATACTCTGTCAGAGAGAACTAGCGCTATATCAACAGAACAAGCAACCTTCCAAGGCCTCGTTACTACCAAATTTGCAGAGATAGATATTCGCTTTGCAACACTAGAGGGACAGGTATCCCAAATAGCCACCTGCATGCAGCAAATAATGGATAGGCTTACAACTATCGTGGCCCGCCTACCCCCCACCGTGGATCTGTCCACGACGCCACAACCATCTATAACCCAACATGGCACCACGCCAAAAATTTGAAATTTGGCAATGGAACTGCAGAGGCTTCCGCCGCAAGCGGGCCCACTTGCAGCTCCACATCCAACAAGCATCGTCTGTTCCAACCCCAGACGTGATTGCATTGCAAGAAGCTAGCGGCAGGGCTACACTGCCAGGCTATAAAGCATATCTGCCACCTCATTATGATACTAGTAACGCAGCCGGCTCCTTCACAGCCACTCTGGTGCATAGAGATATCACCGCAATTCAACATTTTATAAATGATTCGGAAGAAGATTACACCCTACTTGAAATAGTACCAAGGCAAAAAGGAGGCTCAAATCTCTTCATCCTTAATGTATACAACCCTCCCAGAAACAAAGGACTCCCACACTTGTTGATAAACACAGTAAAGCTGGCTGCTAGGGCTCAACTATTAATTGTGGGAGACTTCAACGCTCAACACCCAGCATGGGGATATACCAAAGCAACTCCGAAAGGGAACCTGCTCTGGCAAATCATACAGTCACTAGGGCTCACAACGCTAAACAACCCGAGCGACCACACACGCATGGGTAACAGTGTATGTGTAGACACATCTCCAGACTCATTCCTCTCTAAAAACGTCAAGGACGCAAAGTGGGTCAACACCGGGCAAAACCTTGGTAGTGATCACTTCATCCTTAGCATCACCTTCCCCACGACAAAACTTAAAAACAAAGCAAAAGAAATACGAACCACGGATTGGGACAAGTTCAGGCAACTTCGCGACAAAACAGCTCCAAAGGAGATCTCTAACCTTAGCGACTGGGTTATCTCCCTGAATGAGGATGTCAGCTCCACTAGCGTTGTGGTGCCAGTTGAGAAGGAGGAGCAGATTGCAGACTCAAAACTGTTACACCTGTGGCAGGCACAAAAAGGCCTCCAAAAACGCTGGAAGCAGCAAAAACACAACAAGCGACTACGCAAAAAGATCGCTGAAATCGAGAGGCGAATCGAGGAACATACACTTACTCTCCAAACACAACAATGGAACCAAATATGTGAAAGCTTCAATGGACAGCTCGGAAATAAGAAGACATGGCATCTTCTAAGACACCTGCTCGATCCAGAACAAACACGTCCCGTGCAACAAAGTCAACTGTACAGACTCATACATAAATATGAGGGTACAACTGAAGACCTAATCAAAGAGCTAGCAGAACGTTATCTAAACACGGATGATAGTACCACACAACCAGACTACCGGGGGACTCCTAATCCAAATTTAGACGCAGACATCACAGACGCAGAGGTCTGGTACGCAATTGGAAAACTGCGGACAACATCTGCGGCAGGACCAGACAAAGTAACAAATAAGACTCTCAGGAACTTAGACGCAACGTCGATCGCGGCGGTTACAGACCTTATGAACAAATACTGGCATGCAGGCAACATACCACCATAGTGGAAACACGCGAAAATCACTTTTATTCCTAAAGCGGGTAAGAAACTCAGCACTGAGAATCTACGCCCAATTTCATTAACATCATGCCTAGGCAAACTCATGGAGCATGTCATCCTCAATAGGCTCCAAAACTATGCGGAGGACATGAACCTCCTACCTGAAACAATGTTAGGATTCAGGGCCCAACTATCTACCCAGGACATTCTCTTGCAGCTTAACAAGGACATAATTGAAGCTGACGAGGGAACAGGAACGAAAGCAATATTGGGTTTAGACCTTGTTAAAGCTTTCGACAACGTCACCCACAAAGCCATCTTGACAAACTTGTCAGAAATCAACCCCGGAGAAAGGACGTACAACTACATCCGATCCTTCCTCACTAAAAGAACAGCAGTGATAACGGTCGGAACAATAGAGTCTGCCCCAATCAAACTAGGAAGTAAAGGAACGCCACAGGGCTCCGTCCTGTCCCCTTTCCTTTTTAACCTCTCCCTCATCAAAATTCCCCCCAAACTGGCACAAATACCAGACCTACATCACACGTTCTATGCAGATGACATCACACTTTGGGTAACCAAAGGATGCGAAGGCTACATAGAAGACACACTCCAAGCAGCAGTGGACATCATCGAGGCATGCGCATGGGATTCCGGCCTCACTTGTTCTGAGCAAAAATCTGAACTCTTCGTGATCCGTCGTAAACAAAAAGGTAGGCGTACCACGACATCCCCCCCCGCAAATAAACGTCTATGTTAATGGACGATCTGTCAAAGAGGTACAGACCATGAGAATACTGGGGTTGTATTTACAAAAAAATGGAAAAAATACTGACACACTCACTAAGCTAAAACGCACGGTAGAAGCGACGGCGCGATTACTCCGCCGCATAGCTAACCGCAGACAAGGGGTGAGGGAAAGAGATTTATGCCGCCTAGTGCAGGCCTTTGCGCTGAGCAGGATACTCTATGCCACCCCTTATCTGAAATTTTCGAAAGCAGAACAGGCAAATTGGATAGCATGATACGGCAGGCCTATAAGGCTGCGTTAGGACTCCCACTAAATGCCTCAACCGAAAGGCTTATGAGGTTAGGAATACATAACACCTACAATGAACTGAAAGAAGCCCATTTAATGGCTCAAACAGCGCGATTAGCCAATTCCAGAACTGGCAGGAGTATTCTTACCAGGCTCGGAATTAACTTTCAACCTACGAATAACGATGCTAAAGTAGACTTACCCCGCGCCTATAGGACGGCCCTACTAATCAAACCACTCCCCAAAAACATGCACCCCTTACACCATGAGGGTAGAAGACAAGCACGAGCCAAAGCCTTACATAAGAAATACAGACAGTGCGCTGCAACACTTAATGTAGATGCGGCAGAATACAAAAATACCAATGCCTTTGCAGTTCTGGTTGTGAACGAGAATGGTGACCACATCGTCTCGGCGACAATCAAAACGAAATCCTCTGAAACGGCAGAAGAGGCGGCTATAGCCCTCGCCCTAGCACATACCCAAGGGAGCATCATCCTCAGCGATTCCAAAATGGGTATCAATAATTTCGCTAAAGGGCGAATTACAAACACCTCCCTTAGAATCCTTAACGCAACCAAATTCTCACCAAATTATTCCGAATTGATATGGGTCCCAGCCCATTCGGGGAATCCGGGGAACGAGGCAGCCCACAATAAAGCCCGAGGTTTCGTCGACCGGGCAGTGGATGAGTCTGGCTTCCTGAATTTCACGAAGGACTCAATGATCACATATCATGATCTCACCAATCATTTTAAACTAGAGAGGAGAATTTTCCCCCCTCCAGACAAAAGACTTACTAAAGAACAAGAGGTTACGTGGCGTCGTCTACAGACGAGATCGATACGCACCCCATCACTCCTCGCGCACATTTATCCAGATCTTTACAACCCAAACTGCAAACACTGTGGCCAACGTGCTACCTACGATCACATCCTGTGGGACTGCAAAATAGAGCCACCTCCGGGTGATCTAGTTACAGCTCCTTCTCTCGAGCGGTGGGAGACCGTGCTGGCTAGCTCTGACCCCAGAACGCAAGTTTTGGCGGTGGAGTGGGCTGACAAAGTCGTCGAGGGCTATGTACTCTCGACCACTTAACGCGACCTCTTGCCAAGCTCTTCCCGGCGAATAAAATGTTTTACAATCAATGAAACGAGGGTATAATCAGAATTAATCGATAACCAATCAATCAAGTGAACGAGAAAACAACCATGGCACCAAATTTGAAAAGCGACCAGTGTCGAGGAGGCGTCAACGCTTTCGCATTCTAGTGGGGGCACGCAAAAATGTTTACTGTATCGTAAGTTTCACTATAGTTAGAGTAACTTGTGGCTCATACTTCAGAAATTGAAAAGTGAGTTAGCGCTAGCAAGAAAGACAGTACGCAGATGAGACGACGACGACAAGCTCCGCTAACAACTGCTTTTTCTAATAGATGCACACATATACATGCATAGAGGCGGACAAAAGTAAACGGAGCGCGCTATTGCCTTTTAACGTTTTCCATGTGTTAGCAAATTGAAACCGGCAGCTGTGGCATGTGCAAGGTGCTTGTGTATGCTATTGCGTTTTCTCGTGGGCATATATAGTTTATTCATTTCTGATAGGAAACGCGTGATTGCAATTAGAACGGAAGAGCGTGCTCCGTTTACTTTTGTCCGCACATATGCATATATACATGTACATATACCGTATATGTACCGTCTTTGCCAAAAGTAACCGAGCAGCTGCGACGCCAGCGGGAGCGGGCTCTCAGCCGAGCGGCGGCGCTGAGGTCCCCGGCGCTGGCCGCTGTTCCCCGACTGCGAGTGTGAACTGGGTGACGTAAGCTCGGGCTCTCGCCCTCCTTCCTTGGATGGTAAGAACGACTCAGCTCCTGCAATTTACGACCTGCCCAAAGTCCACAAGCCTGGCGTACCACTTCGACCTATTGTCGATCTCAACTGGTCATACCTTTATCAGCTATCAGGCTATCTTCGCCAGGTGTTGAGTCCTCTAGCCGGTAAGACCTCGACGCATGTCGGAAATTCTTCCACTTTGGTATCCAAGCTCCATGGCATCTCGCTGAGCGAAGACGACATTTTGGTTTCGTTCGACGCCACGTAGCTTTTCACTAGCGTTCCAGTGGATTTAGCAGTAGCTACATGCAAGAAACCTGGAAGCTGACACTGGTCTCTCTGGTCGCACACCCTTCGACGTCCCCGAACTTTGTGAGCTGAATAGGTTTTGCCTTGGAAACACTTGTTTTTCTTTCAGCGGCAGTTCCTATCAGCAGACATAAGGCACGGCAACGGGAGCGTCAATGTTCGTTACAACGGCTAATTTAGTAATGGAAGCTGGAAGAAAAGAACCACCTTCAATACCGCACCGAAAGTCTTCCACCGCTGCTTATGCATTTTGAAGAAGCAAGACGTCTCACGCTTCCTGTGCAGTGTTATTAGATTCGAAAAAAACTTACTTCAATACAACACTGACTAATTTTCTCACAAGCTCACCACAAAAGTTCTGGCGATATTTTTCAGCGAAAAAGAACGCAATCACACAGGTAATGAATGGGGACGATGAGGTGACTGATAAAAACGATATTGCAAATCTGTTTAATGATTTCTTCCAGTCGGTCTTTAGTAGGGATGACAATGATATTGAGAGTGATCATATAATAATTTACCCGTTGCCATACTCAATGCACGAGATTCGCATCAATAGGGAGGGCATCTGTGAGCAGCTGCTGTCTCTGGACCCGAAGAAATCGAGCGGTCCCGATGAAATACCGACGGAATTCCTTAAACGGTATGCTGAGTGGTTATCATATTATTTGCAAATTTTATTTGAAAAGTCATTGCGGGATCATTCTTTACCTCGTGACTGGCGCAGCGCAATAGTAGTTCCGGTATTTAAAGGCGGTAATCGACTTCTTGTAAAAAACTACAGGCCAGTTTCACTCACTTCCGTATGTTGCAAGGTTTTTGAACACATAATAGCTAAACACATCCTTCATTTTTTGGAAATAAATGACCTATTGTGTCCATTTCAGCATGGTTTTCGGACCGGCCTTTCGACAGTAAAGCAGTTAATTGAAACAGTGAACGACTTTTGCAAGGCTATAGATGAACGTCAGCAGGTAGATGTGGTCTGTGTAGACTTCTCGAAGGCTTTCGATAAAGTTCCGCATCATAAGCTTCTTTTTAAACTACGCAGATTAGGAATCGCTGAAAATATAGTACTGTGGATTCAGGCCTATCTAAGTAACCGCTGTCAAGTCGTCAAAATAGAAAGTGCAGTATCGGATAGGCGTGAAGTTCTGTCGGGGGTGCCACAGGGCTCCGTTTTAGGTCCGCTTTTGTTTTTATTGTATATAAATGATATTTCTGCTATCGTCGAATCGCCTGTCAGAATGAAACTTTTTTGCCGATGATTGTTTGATTTACTCTCCTGTGGCTTCCCCGGCAGATCAGATGAACATAAATAGGTGTCTTCAGTCGTTAAACTCGTGGTGCCTGAAATGGGGTATGGAAATAAACTACCAAAAATCTAATTACATGCAAGTAACAAGGAAGCAGAATGTTATGATGTTTCGATACAATATCGGTGAAAATTCCTTAGATCAAGTAAAGTGTCTCAAGTACTTGGGAGTGACATTAACAAATAATCTTGACTGGCGCGCCCATATTGAAAATGTCTATTTAAAAGCCTACCAGAAGGTCTGTTTCCTGAGGAGGAAGTTGCCGAATGCGACTAGAGAAATTAAATTGATTGCGTACAAGACGTTCGTGCGGCCAATCATAGAGTACGCAAGTGCAGTGTAGAGTCCTCATCAAAAGGGTTTAAAACGGCAACTGGAAAGATTGCAAAGGATGTCAGCACGTTTTATATGCTCTAAATACCGCCGCACTGATTCAGTCACAGCAATGCTAAAAGAGTGTCAGTTAGAATCACTAGAAGTAAGAAGAACAAAGCAGAAATTGAAACTTTTTTTTCTGATAATGAATGATAAAGTCAAAGTTAATAAACATCACTATGTTACACCTCCCCTGAAGCGTTGCCCTCGGAAAAATCACAGTAAGGTATTACAACCTATTATTACACGTACTGATGTCTATCGCTACTCCTTTTTTCCCGATGCTGTAGGAATTTGGAATCAACTACCAAGTGACGTTGTGGACCAAACAGATGTAGAAAAATTTGTGATAGGTGTGAACGCGTTCCTGGAAGATTGCTGTGCAAATCTGTAATTCTGTGCATTTGAGTGTTTCTTTTTTTTAGCGAAGAGAATTGCACTTGTGTCTGTATATGTTTCCCTCCCTGTAATGACCCTCATGCAGAGGGTTAACAGTATGAATAAATAAAATAAATAAATAAAATAAATAAACGGCCAGAATAGGCATATACAGTTCACCATGGAACTTGAGAAAGACACCTCATTACCAGTCTTGGATGTACTGGTTCGCAGGGATAGGGCGCCCTCACCTTCTCGGTCTACAGGAAGCCTACGTACACAGGTCCCTACCTCAATTTTATATCGTCATCCGGCTGGCCACCTAAAGTCAATGGTATCATCCTTAATAACACTCGCCGTACGCATCTGCTCAGATGACAATTAATTAAAAATGGACGATCCATCGTGAGCTGACTTATAACGACTACCCTAGTCGCTTTGTCTCCAAGACTGAGAAGCGGATATTAAAGCCGGAAACACAGAGCATCTAGACATTCCAGGCACGTGCAGCCATTCCTTACGTGCAGGGATTCAACAGGCCCCATCGCGCGTATTTTCAAAATACGACATGCGCATTGCCCACATCCCGACCAGCAGGCTTCGTAGCCAGCTCAGTAAACAAAAGCGCTTCACGACGTCATCTACCAGATCCCATGTGCTGATTGCCCCCAGGTTTACATTGCCGATACGGAAAGTTCTCAAGACGCTTTAACGACCACAAACGTGACGTAAGAAATAATAATCACGCAACGAACGTCACTGCTGAGCATGTGCAAGAACATGCTCACGCGATTGACTGGGACCGTGCCACTGCCGTCGCGAAGGAAAGGAATGTGTCATCTCGGCTGCTGCTAGACTCTATAATCATCCAATCGACATCAGCTACCATGAACCGGATGCAAGGTGCTATGCCACCCATCTACGCACGCTTGTTACACCACGTGTTGCGTATTGAAGTCGCGACGATTTGTTGTCCCGCTCAGCGATCAAGGAAGCCGTACAAAGTTCCGAAACGTCTCGAATTTCTTTACTTTGCCAGCGATCGTGTTCTTTTTCCTGGATGATTAGATGTAAACAGGTGGGCGGCGAGATAGTGGCAAATAGTTTCGTGCCTTTGGACTGCTGTCTTACTGATATAGTTTCGAAGGCTTACATCAGCCAGTTTACACTTGTTTTTATACAGCTGCGAAACCTTTTCTCTCAAATATGTGAGTCAAACGTTACATATACACATCCAAACCATGCTCCGGAGCTTTGACGCCAGCGTCTGCCTGCCGCGGGACATTTATCAATAGTTGTGGACCCTGTGTAAGAACGTGAAAGTTTGTGGCACAACTCTCTCCCACCTTAGTTATTTTTTGGTTTCACTCTAAATTCATTATTCACTCTCAACACAAATGCGCCTATATGAGAATAATATGAAAGTGAGCTGTCATATATGGCACTCCCTTTTATAAAAGGATGTGCGCTAGAGGACAGCTCACTCCCTTTTACTCCTTTCTGCTTAGAGTGTTACAGAGCCGCCACGCCTTGGCCACTGCAGGTATTCGGAGTGGCAGGGAAAGAATCGTCTGTGAAACAGGACCTTTGACCTTTGAAATGTATTTGACCTTTTTAGCTAAGGAAGGGAGGGGGGCAAATATATTTATTTATTTACATTACCCCTCAGGGCCAGTGGCATTACAGAGGGGGAGTGGTAAATATACAAAAACAGTGAGAAACTACAGTTGGTTACAAGATTATTTAAACAGCGTCTGAATATACAATGTTAGCTATTGCTACGCGGAACTGCTCATAATTTACAATGCCAGCAACTTCTGCGGGAAGGTGGTCCTAGTCACGTGAGGTTCGCGGCAGGAATGACTGCGAGAAGCATATTGTGTTGCATGACACAATTCCGACTTTGAGATTATGATTAATACGGCGTGTGGGCTCACATATAGGCAACTTAGTGCTCACTCAGCTTATTTTCCTCAGCTCCAGTGCCTCCTCGTAACTAACACAACCATAACCGAGGCCTTACGAAGTGACCACTTCGCCCTAGAATGTCTCTCGCCGAAAGTTCCGAAAGAAGTCCTAAGCGAGAGACAACGCTTAGATGGGTGCCTCCTGTAGTAAAGATTTACTTCGCTTATCTGCCAGTGTTCTTGCGTGCCGTCAGTATATATTTCAGGATCTAAAAATAGAAAGAAACAGACTAATAACTTAATAATAATAATACATACTAAAATTATCATTATACTAATAATGATAATAATAACAAGAACGATAACGACAATAATATGATAAAAACGGCAAGCTTGAATTTTACACGAGGAAACTGACGCGAATCGCATGACATCAGCGTCTTGGGAACCTAGGCTTTTCTTGACGGTCTTCGGTGTAGTGGGGCTGTGATTTCAACAAAAGCTGACGACGTGCCCCTTGTGTTAGCAGGACGCCTGTGGGTAATCATCCGCCTGTTCTAGCTTGTTCATTTTGCCACGCGTTGTGTGCAGGGCCACCACCGCTGCCGGGATGCTCCCCTGCAGGAGCGCCCCAGGCAGAAGATTAGCCCAAGAACAGTGCGTGAATGACTAAATAGTAAACGAAAAGCTGGCGGAAGCTGCGCTCTTTAGAAAGGGGTGGGTAACTTTTATTGTGACTTCAGAGCGTTTATAGGATTTGCTATCCTGGTTCTCTCTCAACAACAAGAAAAAAAGGTTTTTCGCAAATGTGACAGGTGTTCGCATAGAACCTGTGGCTTTTTCATCCTGCTGTTGCGTCAGTTTCTCTTTAAAAGGAAATAAAATTTAAAAGTCCCGCTCATCTACGGCTCTCAAGGGAACCCTTGTAACAATAAAGCACCCTTTGCATAAAACTTAAAGAGCAAGATGAGTGCTAGTGCCTTTACCTCTTCCACTAAATACGAAGCTTTCTTTGTGGGATGAAAGAGCGTATGAAGGGGATAAAGTCATTGGCAAAATCTAAGCAGGCTCGACGTGTTGATGTTTCAGGAATAACGGAAACATAGCAGTGAGTATTGCGCATATGGGGTGTACGCGTAATGACATTTCGTTTGACTACAAAAATTCACGACAGTGATTTACAACAATTCGAAACAGCATCACGTTGAAACCGCATGGAGATACGATGGAAAGGTAGCCAGACAAGCAGCAGAGTGCCGGTCTTGTTTATCTCTGCTGATTATGGGGTCGTAATATTAACGGTACACAGACATGTACACTCGTACACACGCGGATTTACGGAAGCGAAAAGTGTTTGACACCAAGGAAAGCATACGGCTCCGATTAACTGAATCGCACAGACTTCAACGCTTAAATACTGCTTGTGCCAGTGACCACAGTGGAACCCGCGGAAGGGTGGTTGAGTGCGTCGCCGAGAAATGTAACTTATATGTGTTAAACGATGGCTCTCACACTTACCATAGGTTCCATGATTTGAGCTGTGATTATTTGACTGTTTGCACACAAGAAATTGTATCTGACAGAACGAGGGGGGGGGGGGGGGGGGCTGGCACAGACTTTGGGACACATGGAAGTAATCACTATCCAATACTGGTAAATCACCCTAGCTTATGCTGTGGCGGAGACTGACGCAAATATGAGTTTAAATTAAAAAGCTTATCGCCAAAACTGTAAGTCAAGTTAACATGTATGCTTGTACTGACGCTTTCACGTGGCTGCTAAAAGATAACCTGGCCCTTAGTGCCAAGTAAGGCCTCGTGCCTGACAAATTCACAAATTTGGATGGAGAGTATGAGCAGTTTAGGGCATTTCGAATAGGACCAAAATCGCTTATCATCCAGCCGGGCCTTAATCATATTATGAGGCCCAAAATATACATTCAGCAATGCGTAAACGTCTAGATAAATTAGACAGAAGACGGTGGCGTGAGTTTTAAGGTGCACGGACCCCTCAGGTTTCAGTATCGAGGATATATTTCATTGTCCGCTGCTTAAGTGAACCCGTCATTCGAAATGACCTATTACGCGCTCTTGGAATGGCACGAGGAGCTGCAGAAACCGAGCTTGCCGATGAGTATCTCAGCTTATTTCTTGTTCTGGCGTTTCGGTAGAACGCGAGGAATTAAAGAGATCAGCTGCATGTGCGCACCAGAAGGTTAGTGCTTGCGTCAATGCGCAACATGCTCATTTGGATTGTGAGTTTTCAATTGGCTAACTAAAACGCGCTCTTGCGTCGCGCTTTCCAAAGACAGCTAATTATTACGGCATGCTTATTATTACGCTAATTATTACGCCAATTATTACGGCATGCTTCAAAATCTCGCGCCTGTTGGTACCACTGTACTTTTGGAGATATTTGACATTTGGTTCAAACAAGTTGTTCCCCAGTCATGCATGACTGCTGAAGTCATTACTGTCTTAAAATCGTGTAAACCCCCTCCCCTCTGCCTCTCGACTCCTTTCGTCCAGTGAGCCTGACGAGCTGCTTATGCAAAGTGACGCAGAAGGTGATCGACGCCAGGCTTCAATGGTGGTGTGATGTAGTGGTGCGTGAGAGTGCTCTGAGAGTTTATGACTGGCTTTCGCAGGCGTACATGCTCTATGTATGTAACTATGAACGTTGTAAGAAGTGCTGACCATGAGCGTAGCCGGGGTAATATCAACAGCTCAATATTTTTAGATTTCATGCTTGCATTTGGCACTGTCAGTCACATTTATGTCCTTAGTTTACAGGAGCTTGGTGTGAGGGGAAAACAGCGACTTGGATGTCTTACATTTCAAAGCTCAGAAAAATATTAATTCTGACCAGTAAACAAAATGCTAGGAACGCAGCTTAATGCACGAGGTGCAGCTGGCCAGCATGCTCAACCCTTTTCTATTTAACTACAAGATGGCGGATTTCCCACAAAAACTTCCTCCTGATTTACAGTGCTCACTATACGGCGATGATGACTGTGTTTGGGCTTCGAATAGAACTGCGGGCCTCATTCAGTCGAGCTGGTAAGAAGGGCTAGACATCATTGACTGCTTTCTGAAAGAAACGCGGATGATGCTCTCACACGCCAAGACAGCTGTTCTGAGTTTTACTCGAAAGCGTCTAAAAGATTTCTGGCGCCGTCTTGACAGCCAACCTTTGATGTCTGTTGACCAGCACATCTTTCTGGGTGTAGTTCTCAACAGACAACTCTGTTGGGCTGCACATAAAATCTATACAAAATCAGGCGAGCTCGTTGGTGAACGTGCTTTGCAAGTTTGCAGGTACCGTCTTTGCCAAACGTAATCAGGCTGCAAGGTTTGCTTCTCAATCTATAGTGGCGCACTTATGGCATCCCCAAAGCTCTGAATTTTTAGAGGTAAGATAAGGAATCGTCTTCTCGGTTGGCAGCTACCACTTCTCTAGCATTTTTGGGCTGTCACTCATACGCTTTGACGAAGTAAGACTGGCATAAAGGAAGATACAAACCTTTTGCCGGTCACAGATTTATTTATGGTGCTTATTGAGCTAGGTACTAATTGCGCATTACATTTATTCAATACTTACTGCTTTATAATTACTATGGCATTTATTGCTTAGACATTAGGTGCGCTGCACCGTGATAATTCAAGGCATGCAAGAACCACTATGCAAAAGCACCGAAGTTTGGGCCAGTTGGTATTGATCCATCATGAGACAAGATGCAAGAACCATGAAGTGGTATTCAGTCGACTGACACCACGGCTGTATCGGCGTATGTACGCTCGCGAGAAGGACACACTCTAAATGAGCTGCAAAATTTGCACACAATAAATATAGTGGGGACGTATTATTTACTGCTGATACAAACATATTCCTGTAAAATTGAAATACATACAGCCTCCCATTGCACACTTTTCACTCTGGCTACACAACACTAATTTTTCATCGTCCAGCACGAATATTTTG
>NC_135498.1:108729222-108984222 GCF_052857255.1 Amblyomma americanum
GCATTTAGGGACACTTGGTGTGCATTGCGCTCTTCGATGGGTCCGGACAATAATACCGGCTGACTGCACTGACGAGTGGCTGACGAAGATGATTATTCCCGCATAATAAGAGCGCCGGAAAGGATTCCTGTGCGAGGTTGAGAAAGAGAATTTTATTTACAAAAAAAACGAGAGCTAACTCCTCAATTCTTAGCTTCATATAGTGCGACACAGTGCCTATGAATTTGTGGCTGATTTATTTACACTCTTTGCCACATTCAAAGCCAGACTTGTTGGTTTCGAGCTCAGGAATATTTCCATCGCTGGCGCCCTCCGTTGTAGCCCCAAAGACCGGGTTGCAGTAAAAGGCATGCCCAGCAACGATGATGGCTTCGCTGGCTCCGGCTGATGTCGGCCTCCATGCCTTCTGTTTACGGCTCTCGCTCACAACGACTGCGAACCACACCAAGGCAAGGATGAACACACCGCCGGACAGGCATCGGTACATGTTGTCGTAGGAACCGACGTAGTCCCTGAAGTAGCCTGTGTAGAAGAACACCGTCCATGCATACAATGAGAAGATGCTGACTGAACTTTCGCATTGAAGACGACAAAAAATCAGCGGCAATTATCACGCACACGGCGTCCACTCTTAAGGACAAGGTGGTGGTCATTTTACTGCTGCAGAATTTGTGGAGAAATCAATAAATGAAAACCCTTTCTCAAAGCGAACTTCAACAATCTTTTTGTTTGCGCTGCAATCGCGCTAAAACACAATGCAATTTGTATCACAAAAACCAACAAAGTGAGGATAAGGTAGCGGCAGAAGTCAGCCTCGTTAAATACATGGCTTTCTACCTGAGTAGTTCCAGGGTTCGGGCTAGTCGGTAGTGCTTTTTCTTTCTTTTTTGTCCGCGGATTTATTTTTAGCAATGAATGTACACTGCAGGAACTGTCAGAAGAGAAACCTACACGACGATAGAATCAAGGCAATGCATGCACTTCTACCGACACTTCAGTTTTGAATCAGATATCCTTCCTTGTGTGCTGAAATATTTCTGTTTTTCTGGCTAGAAACTGGCCTCTGGTGTTAAGATGAACAGTTATTTCCTAATACCTTCAATATTCTGCGAAATGCCGGCGCCCTTTGGAAAGCTGAAAACAATTTTTTTCAATCTACCGCGTCAATGATTGACTGCGCTAATAAAACACCCTATTGCTGCATATGAGAAGAAATTTTTAGCGGAAAAAATTTCCTTTTCGTCTTAAGAAACCGCATTGCGCTCACTGCTGAGTCTATTGACCGCCAATGGCACCACACCCATGGTCTCGTAACGCTCACTCTATATTAAGCTATTGAACCAGATGTTAATGTATTAAAATTTCTTCTTCCGCTTTGAAAAAGAGATGAGAAAAACATACATCGGCGGCTGGTAACCACTATTGATTGCAGTGAGCGTATGCAATGCTGATGCCATAATTCTATTGAAGAGTATGTAATGTAACGCCTTGTGCTATTGCTTCTTGCGTCCTTACAACTCTCTTGATTCTGACTCCTTAATACAATTTTTGCCTTCTTTTGTATCGGGCATTTCATCTATTGCTTCAGCGATTTAATCAAATCTTTTTTCTATATTTTATATTGAACGAGATGCTGAGTGCTATGTGTTTTTTTTTATTTCCTGCACAACCTTTCTTTTTGCGCATGTTCTGATTTGTGAGTTATTGTTCATTTCATATACATACACATCCGTTTGCGTGAGACGTAGTACTAAAGATTACAATATTTGTATGTAAACAATCAATGAAAAAATTGCTATTAGGCCATCACTTTTTTATTGCGCCAATCTATGTTCATGGACATAACATCAATTGAAAACTGTATTGCCTAGGACTTCTGCTTTGGCCCTCATTGACAGTGTGATCTGCCTTACTTTGTCACATCTTACAGAATTGCTTCTAAAGCAGCACGGAATGTGTGCCGGTTGCCCCATTGTGGCAGGCTAAAATCTAAAGGTGCAGTTTCGGGTAAAAAAAAATCTCTATTCCCATATGTTTCGTCGCGACCAAATGCCATTAATATTTGCAGTGCGAATAATGCATGGAGGATCAAGATTTCTATCATCAAACTGGCAGTATTTGCGACGTGAACCTTATTACAATATTTAAGGCTCCTCTTACTACCGTGAAAACATTCGTGATATCTCTATCATTCTTATTAGTTCTCTATAATGAACTTGCGGCTGCATGGAAATGTAAAAAATGCTTTCTGATCGTTTTCTTTAATGAACTTACAACTGCATGGAAATGTAAAAAATGCTTTAAATTGTGAATCTCCTCAAATTATATTATGTTAGAAGTAGTCACTATCGCCGTCGGTCTCGTAATTCAACGCTAAATACAAGAATACGCTTTTCAAGTCTACAATTTCGATCGAGTGTGTTCTAAACAGCTACAATGAAAACTTACCTATGAAGAAAGGCTTGAGTATAAAGAGGGGGCCAGCCACCGTCCCTACAATGCCGTAACTAAGCGGTAGCCTCTGGATTCCCATGTAGTGCGCCATTAAGGTCGGATACATGGTGACACCGCTGCCTATCGCCATTGCGAGGCACAGACAGGCAGCCAGAACCTGATAGTAGCCGCTGGCCAGCGGGAAGCTTTGCAGTACAACGGCCATCCACAAGTAAGTCAGCATAGCCAGGAAGCTGCGCGTCACGTAGCCTTTGTCGGCGAGTAGCGGGATGCACAGACGGCCGAACGTGTCAGTCATTGAAAACAATGGTATTAGACCCACAGCCGCCTCCAGTGCCGTGCCTTTGTCGATGGCGAAGTCGACCACTGTGGCCATGAAGACGTCGAAGTTGTATCCAAAAACAATATAAGTCACCATCACCACATAAAACATTGGACACTCGAGCACAGTAAGCCCATGCCGAAGACCCCAAGGATTCACTGGCTTTTTTTCCTTCTCTTTGGGATTTCTTTTCTTTCCTTCACCGTTTGCGAGTTCTCGGCTCGCTTCTTTCTGGATAGTGAAGACCATTTTGGCGTGCTTCAAGGCACGGCCGTCTTCGGCTCGCTTCATACGTATCCATGACGGTTCCTTCAAGAGCAGGCTGATGGCAATTACGTGGGCTATGAGTGCGCCGAAGATCATAACGCTGCTGCGGAAGTTGTACGTTTGTTCCAGAAAGAGCAACAGGCGTGGGAAAACGAAGGCTGAACTGGTCGAGCCTGTGTATGTAATGCCCAGGGCAAAACCCTTGTACTTGTCGAAGTACTGGTTGATGTATATAGGGAGCGTCATGAACACCAGGCCGGATCCTAAGCCTTCAAAGAGAAAAAAAAAGTGGAAGAAGCAACTGTTTAGGGCAATTATCAGAGGTGCGTTCAAACCACTTAGAATTTTATGTCGGTTTCGTTCTTTCTTTCCAAAGTGCGGAGAAGCATCAGCGATGGCAGTAGCTTTGTACCACAATCGTAGACACGTCTGAGGAGCACGTTAAGCTGTCCCATTTAAAGCAGTATCAAAGCATTCAGCTGCCGAAACCGACAGCCATATTTAATGGCATGTGCACATACCTAGTTGTTAACTGGCTCGCGGCATTTGCTGTATAGGCAACGCAACGCGGATTACATTCTGCTAATTTGCTGCAGTTGTGCTGCAGTGGACATAGTCAGGTGGATGAGGATGATTAATTCGAAGTTGGACTAATTACCTTACATTATTAGAAAGGGAAATTTCAAGGATCATTTTATATCGATGTATAATTTAATCTGATTTAATCTTGTCATGAAGGATAGATGAGTACCTTGAAATTCATTCTCATCATGGCGCTTGCATGCTGATCCGAACCTTGGGCGCTTAGTAGAAGTTCGAGGTGGTAGTTACCATTGGGGTTTATTTTGTTCCACCCTCATCTCTGCTGAAAGGTTCCCTAAGAATGTTCTATATTGTTTCTTGTGCTCATATGAAGACCGTGAAAGTCAGTAGCCTATATATATTAAGCAGGCGACATATGTTGAAAATTCAAGATATATATATATATATATATATATATATATATATATATATATATATATATATACATATATATATATATATATATATATATATATATATATATATATATATATATATATATATTTAACCCTGTGTAATGCCTCAAGCATCCTTGTAACGAATGTCATTTATATTTCGCATCTGAGCCCAAGGACTGCACACCGGCTGTGGGGTCAGACAGTGTTCTGGGTTTTCTCTGTATCACACATGTTGCAAATTAATATCAAAATATTAAAACCTACTCCGTCGCAACACCATGCATATGATACGAAACCGATGCAGAAGAGATTCAGGCTACACAACCAAATTGCGCAAATACCAGAATCCAATCCTACTTCATATGTCATATTTGCTTATCATACGGACTGCCACACCTTGTGGAGTTTTTTTTCGAAATGAAGGCGCTCGTAACAGACAGGTGTCAAGGTTAAGTCTGCATTACCCAGAGGTACACACAGTAGAATGGGAAGTCGAGCTAGCCGCTGCTTCCTTTCAGACATTGAAAGCATGAATGAAATGCCCCGATGTCCTGTTTTGCGTCAAGTGTCTGTCACAGACACTTTCCATGTCTGAATGCGCGGGCTCAAATAGAAGCCTCAAGCTCACAACCTTTCATGTCGAGCCTTGTATTCGGATATTACGGCAACACCTGAAGCTGCTAGTGGCAGCTCTGGTGGGGTGGGCAAGACAGGTTCTCCTCGTCCAGAAATCTCAGGTGCTGGTGTACCTTAAGTGCTTTGCTGTACCAGCCCGCTGCGAATATAGCGGCCCGCAAAGTTAGACAATGACTGCGTAGTAGATTTATGAATTTTAGAGCGAAAGCGGTAAGGCTGCCAATCTGCAGAAAATCTGGCGTCATCGTCGTCGTCATCGACGTTGTAAGGAAAAACTAGGTTCGACAGATAGGTCACGTGGCCTTGTTAGGTCAATACAACCCGCCACCGGATTGTGAGTTAAGTCACCACCGTGGCAGATGGCAGTTGAACTAGTGATTGCCTGCAAGGTGTCGCTTGGAAAGAGCAACCTGGGTCACTCAAGCTCCATCGGTGGCAGCACCTAGCTGCCATCTCAGGGCAGCGGCGCACCGCTTGACAGCTGCACCACTGCGTAAGGAGGAGTATGAGGTATCCCAGGCATCTAGGCATGCAATTTAGAGAATAACCAATTTCGCTTTTTTGGCCATTAAACCAGCTGTCGTGTTATACCTTTCAACGAGAGCTGATGTGTCCCCTGTGAGTTTTTAAACTTTTGCGTATGTGGTATTCTGTCCGTCATGTTTGTTTCAGCACGTTTTTGAATATTTGAAATTTAAATTCGGCTTATTGTTCATTATAATTTTCATGAACCTGTAAAAATGCCTTTGAAAACATAATCAAATGAATCTATTCGTCAGCACAAGCAGCCGTTTTTTGGCACATATTGAGCAGCTAACTTAGTTGGATCAAAGAGACGGACACTGATTTCGTTGTATTTCTCCTGCACTTAAGGGTGTCATGCAAGCAGCGTGCTCCTACAAATTCTGCCAGGACCTGTAATCGATAATTTTGTAGTAAACGAGTGGTAAGAGGCATCGTACAAGGCACGCGCTCCCAGAAATTTGGTCAATTGAGACACTTTAATGGTGGCGTTTCATGCGTTTTCAACTATACAATTTCTCCATCCACCTCTCATCTGCGCCCAATTCATGACAGCTTCTCTTGCAACTCGTTACATCCCGCGTTCGCGGCAATATTTTCACGTTGCCGTCAGCTCAAGTCGGATGAGCACAGACACGTCACAATTCGACGGAATGCATCCAGTGTATGTCATAGTAGTTAATGCCGCCACCACTCGTCTAGATGCGGCAGATAACAATAATGCGGTGCATTATACTAACATTTTATTATCCATGCCACGGCCATGTATTTTCTCTGAAGCTCTACTCATTATCACACGAGATCTGCAGAGCGCAGTGACGCCAGAGTCGCAGATTTAGACCACGGCTCCGCATGCACCATCGGTGAGGACCCAGCGAGGTAAACATGTGAGAAGAAGCAAAGATTCAAGCAAACGTCATGTTGTTATACTTCTGAAAACTTGCTCACTTAGGACGACAAGCAACAAGCTCAATGTGACGGAGTGTTTTCTGTTCATCTGCTTGCTACTCTACCACAAGAGTTGCTATCCCGTCCTGTCACGCTGGCAAACTCCGCTCTACTGAGAGAAAGCTAAGGAGCGGAGTATAAAAACTGCAGAAACAACAGCCATAAAACGCTTGCATTGGAACATCAGGAAAACATGTGAACAGCTGATCAAGCTCATGTGTAAATTATTGGCGACTCGCTATTCCTGTGGCGATGTTACGCATTTGTCGTCACCACCAATGATGAAGAATTCACTTATGTCTAGGGGACCACGAGTTGTCTTTGGTTTGAATTTTTCGCTCGTTGTGCGCAACTCATGAACCTGCAATTTTCTAAAATTGAGCGCAACCGGTAGATCTGCCCAATATGCTTCTTTATTTAAGGTCTCCAAACTCGGTCGTTTGCTCGTTGAGGTCTTCTCGGCGCACAGCAACGACTTTCAATTAAAAGCCGAAAGCAATACGAGCCTAATGCTCTAACAGCATGTAGAGATAATTTCCAGCCACGCGTCACGGGGTCGCTCCGCGCTTTCGGCCCAGGGCTGCAGAACCACTGTCGCTCATGTTCTGGGTTTCCGGAAAATTGTGCCCATGCCCATAGCCCGGAAATGGCTCGCGAGGCTAGCCAATAGCATAAGGCATTGCGAGTACATGCATTGCTTCCAATCATTTTTGCAAGCTAAGTTTGTTTTTACTAGCGCGTTATCAGCTAAAACGCTGCCATCGCTCTCTTGGTCACTACACTTGCGTCTCAGCAGTTCACTGATAGCCTGGCAGGAGCTAAGGAGAGAAAAGAATGGTACATGGCACCATTTTTTGTGCTTCACTCTGTTTTAAGGCTTCAAAAAAATTAGAGGGACAGTAGAGTCCTCATTTAAGGGTACGACATGATAGTGTTAATGGTTCCCTTCAGCGTCTCTTCCTCGCACACCGTTACTGTTCTTTGTTCATTATTCCATATTTACCACAGTTATCAAAACACAGTTTCCAAATTCTTGTCTTTGAACTCTTCAGCTCTGCAGTTTACGCATGAGTTGTTTCTCTGATTTGTATTTCACTAAATTGCGTGTCTCTAGCTTTCTCCGCAAATTAGCACCCACAATATTTCTTCCCTCCTTGTACCTCAGCAAAGTGAACGCGTCTGCTTGACCTAATCAATAAGGTGCCTGGCTGTCGAGACGAGGCGTCGTAGAATTCAATCACGAATATATTAATGGAAATGTTTCTAGAAGTAAGCTTGAGTACTTTATAAAGTTAAATATTTTGACACGTGCGTCGACCTTAAATTTACATCACAGGTACTCTTTTCAATTATTATCATTCCATGCATCTACGTGTGACGTGGATTTCTCGACACAATGCCGCCACCGGGGCGACTCCGTGTTTTACGCCGAGCGGGAGGCTTCACGCTGTCGCGTTAAAACACGGTGCTAGCGGACGACTACTCGTCTGATAACTCGGCGTGACACAACACTAAAGCATTTAACACCGCTGAAACGCGCCACTCTGCCGTTAAGTCTCGTCACCTCGTGCGGGTGTACCCGCGGCAGTGGTAGGCGACGGCTGCGCCATTCGATGTCGCGTCGCTAAAACAACTCATCATTCGGTTACCGCGTACAGCTCGGCGCTACGTGATGTTCAGCAAAAATTTCTTAGTACTGGTTCGGACATTTTCAGATACTGTACCATTTGTAAGCTTCAGAATTTGGATCAACTGCATATATATATATATATATATATATATATATATATATATATATATATATATATATATATATATATATATATATATATATATATATATATATATATATATATATATATATATATATATCGTCAGCGTTCTTCACTTCGCCACAAAGTTATAATGGCCGTAAAGAATTGATGGGGTAGGCAAAATCACATTTGGCTTCCCTATGCATGAGGAAACCCTTACAAGCATTTTTTAGACAGTCTATAAAATCTATAGAGTGTCTATAGCCAATTCCTAGAGAACAGTCTATAGGCAATACAAAAGCTGTAGTATACAGTCTATAGACAGTGGATAGATTTATGGCCACACACAATTAGTAGACTTTTTTCTATAGACAGTCTATAGACTACGAATATACAAAAATTATTTTCTTCAGAAAGGCAACAGAGCCTTTAAGAAGTGTATAGACTGTCTATAGGCCATTTTATAAGTGGAGAATGCAATGGACAACCGGCCTCATCTTTTTAGGCTGTTACTTGCAGCTACGGGGAAAAGAATGTTGCCTGCCTCACCGAATATTATTCCTTGAGTTATAGCGATCCACGTAATGGTTGGGGCGAAACTAGACGCTATGATGCCACCGGCCATGATAATGCTCCCGGCGAACATAACTGGTGGGGCCGTGTACTTCTGGCAAAGAGGGCCGGACACGATGCCTGTAAGAAAGCAGAACAAACATTGCCTCACTGCCATCGAAGACCCTATACATGTTGCAGCTTGCGCTGGCACCCCCTTCGCGCCATGCGTCCCCTCTGTCGTAGTAACACACGGTTCCTTGGCGGTACTCTAACCAGCCGCCGCGCGATTGAGTGGCTGGTGGCGGCAGAGTTGAGAGTATTGGACGTTTCAGCGCTACATGCCTCATTCGCGAATTCTCCGCGGGAAACTCATAGGTCAATCTACCCTTCCCTGCACGTTTGCTTTTCTAACTCGCTCAGTTGAACCAGCGGGCCTTCGCTGAATCGCTGGACTGTGCTTTCCGTGTGTTAACAATTAGGGGTTCTAAAACCTGCCAAACCTAGCAGTATGCAATGACGTAATACACGTACATGACGGAAGCCAACAGTCTTCGAAACCAAGGAGCATAGGGGCTGTTATTTCTTTAATCATGGGTGTTAATTAATTATAGATAATTACGTAATTATTCAAACATTATTGATTGCAAAGCAGAATAACAACAACGTTGGTTCGGATGTGGTCGCTTTTCTTCTGCTTTCCACTCAATTATCTTTAAATAATTACCCTACTAATCTCTAACTAACGAACACCGCATTAAAAAAAATCTCCTGCGTTCCTTGATTCGGACAGTTAACTTCCGTCATGTAGGTTGATCACACATGTGTTTAGGAGTGTCAGGGACCGTCACTGTCTTGAATAGCTTGGTCCTTTTTGTGTGTCTTGAACTAAATCTTGCTCGAGAATTTATTGCTAAGGCAGATTATAGCACGAATGGGCCTTAGCGAGACGTAGTGTATGTGTCGACATGTGACCGGATATATCCCGTTTTTTGTCGTCATGTGTTCTACGTGGTCTCTAGGATACAATGAGCATATGGGAGAGGACGATGTCGTCTGGGGAAGTGCGCCGCCATGAAAATGAGGCCCCGTGATGCCGCACTCAGTAAGGGCATGCCATAGTGACTGCGGCCGCCGGGATGAGTTGGAAACTCACCGACCATGTTTGCCATTGCTCCCATGAGGCATATCGGCCAGGCTGCTTGACCTCGGTCTGCATTAAACTCCTTCATTATTCCGATGTACAGGAAACCCGATGACCTGATGGTGGCGGATGTGAGGAAGGTGGTCAGAGCGCAGATCACAGCCACGTGCCAGCATTCGTCTACGCCTCGCTCTTTCTTCGGTGGGGCCTTCGCGCTGACAGCGGTGTGTCCTTCCTCGCCAGCCATCCTGCTGAGAAAGTAAGAATTTAATGCACGTTAACACATGAGTGCTATTAATGAATGTTTATTCATAATGGAGCCTCGTAACACTGCAGTAACCCGTTGAGATAAATGCTAATCGCGATTAGTAGCCTTTCATGCAGATTTGATCACTTCAGTGCAATGTTCTTTTAGCGCGTCCGAATCGCGCACTAAAGTCTGCAATCGGTATAGGTCTAGAGGTGTTTCGCGCAGGCCTCTCTTTTCTCTAGCGCAATAAAATCTGAGTCTGGCATCAATGCAGCATACGGTCCTTGTATGCTATATTTGCGAAAACATCGTATTTTCAATCTACAGTGTCCGCGCTAGATGACTTCTCATAGGAACGGAAAAAAAAACTTTTGACATGTCTCTACAGTTCACTATAAGCTTCACAATTACTTACGTTTTGCATGCTTGTAGCTGTATGTTTTGCATTACGGGTTCCGTGCGATATTATAGTGGCTGCACTGTATGCCACCTGAAGATCAATTTTGGATCCATTTCCTGAGCAGCTAACTCGGCTGGCCGGCCCTGCTGCGAGGATGACTACGGGGAATCACGTGCTCTTAAAAGTGTACCAATTAATATTCATCTCGCAAAATGTGCTCCAACTGAGGCATTATATCCGGCACGCTAAGGCTTTCCACAGTTACCTAGGCACCGGTCTCTGTTTCTCAGCAGTTAGTGGAGCTCTTACTGTGCTCCAAAGGCCAAAAGATCGAGATAGGTGAGTTCAAGGGCTCTCCTTGCCTAGCTTTAGAGCTTAAGGAGTGCCACGATTACCGAATATGTGGCTAAGAAACACAATTTGTTGCCTATTTGCTTTTCACAAACACGGCACAACCGTTTTCAAAGATTTAAGGTAGGCAGAATCAGAGAAAAAAAAAATTCACGGCCGCCTTTCTCGGTGTACAGCGTATTTGTGTTTTTGTTTTGAAAATACTGCGCAAAATTAAATCTCATGTAATGCGCCTCGGAAGCAAATAAATTTTTCTTCACAGTCACATTCCACGCTTTTAACACGGATAGCGCGCATACACCTTTAGGCAAACTGTTCGCACTAGACCACAAAGGAGTCTCCCATATTCCTGCGGTTAAAACTCAAGCTGCGGGCAAACTATTGCCATCAACTCCAGAATCTTATCCGGTCAACGGACTTACTGCCGCCCCCTGTTAAGCTTGCCTCCTCGTGTAATCCATTCCCTTACCCTTAAGGACAAGGAATGAGCTCACGTTTTTATTTCTGAATGATTACTCTCTCACCCAGCCTCCCAAAGTTACACCTAAAACTTTCATTAGATAGCTCACAGCGCTGTACTCAAATTAATTACAAGCCTTTTCCTTAGCCCCCACACTTCTGCCTCATAGGTAAGTAGCGGTAAAATAAAGTTGTGTATTAATTCTCTCTAAAAATATTTTTGAACTGCTATTCATGCCCTTTGAATGCCTTGCAAATGCAGTTGATCCCAATCTTAATATTCTTGTTATTTATCTCTAGTGATGCGTATCTGTTGTCACTACCTGCCCAAATATCATGATGTTCCTTACCACTTCCACTGCTTGGCTTCTCATCTTGAACGGTTGTTCCTTTCCGGGGGTGTTAAACAATAATTTTTATTGGTTCATACTCCTGCCATTCCTAATTTCCTGTCCACATCATCGATCATACCATGCTATTATTCTCAGAGTTACTCACCAAGGCAATGTCGTCACAAAAACAGAAATTTCTGAAGTATTTTCAATCTACTTTTATCCCCAAGACCTCTGAGCCGTATCCTCTTAATACCTCATTTAAGTACGCCGTATATAGCCCTCCAAAATTAGTGTCTCCCTATCTCAAGTGTTTCCTGTTCGGCATTTCATCACTTTCCCATTAGAGGCTTGGAGTGGCTTACAGCTACTGCAGATATTTTTCGGTACCTTTATATATGCAGCATGAACAGCCTGGCTCCGCAAAGCCTGCATGACTGCTTAGATTCCGACTGAGTCAATTTGTTTATCGTAAACTTCAAAGAATCTGTGTTGGGTTTGATTATATTTTGTTGACATATCTGTAGACCATGAACCAGATAATCAACTCGTGCATTACCTTGACGTGTATAGGTCCAGCACGAATGTAGTATCAAGATTTACACGTGCTAGCGGTCAGGCGCAACTCAAAAGCGAAGCGGCAAATGCCCCTCAATGGACGTCTCTCAGCTGCTAGTATTAGTCTATTTTCATGTATCCCCGTCCACCCGCCTTGCACCTCCTCCTTAATAAGCAACGTATATACGAAAATAATCCGAAGTTTACGGAATCTCTCAGGTAACTAAAATCATTCACAAACTCTTTCTGAAACTTCTCGAGACTGTAAAGTCAGGTCGTAGATTAAAAAATCAGAAATATAATGGTCCCTATAAGAGTCTACAACCCTTTTTTTCGGGAGGGACTGTGCGAATTATAACATTTTTCTCTCCAAAGATGTAAATACCTGCGCCAATGATTTTTTGACAACAAATAAAAAAAACCCAGTTCGCGCCACAAGCCGTTAAGCAAGAAGGTTTTACTCTTGCACTTGGCGCTTTGAAAGTTCGGCCGAAAAGTTTGGTTCGAACATCCGAAGGCACAGGTTAGACTTGCATCTCTCTCGGCGCACGGTGTCCCTGGCACGCCAGCCGTCGTTTTCCTGCCGCAGGCGGGCAACGACAGTCTGCCTTTTATGGCCCTTTTCCAAGCGCATGCCTGCCCCGAACAGCGCTGAATGCCTCATATCGTCAGAGTGCCCTTGTATGCGTATGTTCCTACTGCGGAGATCCTCGGCCCATGTGCTGCATTTTTGATTCTTGGCGGCCATCCCGTGCACACTCGTTCGCATGCCGGCTCAACGCGCCGCTGGAAACGGCGGTCACTAGCGTGCTCGTCCTCTAGCGGCTCCCTGCTGCTACCCGAATTTCCCATGATGTGGCGGTTGATACACGCATCTGAGGTCATCTGTAGCCATCACGGGACGGCACTCTTTTTTTTCTTAACTTTCCTTCTTATTCCCAAAATAACTTTTGCCTGTACTTCTGCATATCAGAGGTGCAGTGTAGGCCTCCCGCCGCCCGCCCGGCTTCGGCGCTACATGGCGGTCCTATTGAGCACCCTGGCGCGTAGTTCCCGGCCTTTCGCGCTCCAATACCAGCGTGCTTCGGCTGTTCCACACAGCCCTGGGCTTCCGTGGGCGCCGTTGAATTCAGAGCAGCTTTCCCGAGAGCCTCGGCATGGCAACACCATTCCCAAAGTGACCGGTGCAGCGGCTACGCATCACAAGTTATTTTCACATCTTTGCGGCCCTACTCCATTAAGTCGCTGTTCAGGACGGCATTCGCGGCACTGGAGATTGCAGAAATTGCGAATCCTAGCACGCACCCGCCATGCTTTAGCACCTGTGATGGTCGGTATGACTTCAGTTTGCTGCTAATAGTGGCAGTCCACTGCGGTCATCGCCGGAAGGGACTTTCGGAGGCCCACCACCTTCTTATTGCGAATACCCATAGATAACCTCGCCCACACAAATTTAGTAGTTTACATTTGTTGTTTCCGCGTCACTCTTCACCCACCCCACCTCTCCCCCCTCTCCCTCCCTCCATGGCCAACAAGTAACCACGCCTTCCGAATTAGCTGCACTGCGCCACAGCTCCTACCTCAAGGAGCATAAAATGAAGCTGGGACTTTAATCAATTGGCTGAGCTGATACATTCAAAATATCAGTCGATCAATGAACAAAATCGCGAAGGCCCATAAAAATGTTTGTTTACTGCTCGAAAGCAATCAAACTCTTAATAAATTTACATCTAGGCAAGTAGAACCTATATACAGCAGGTTGAGTGCCGTATGAAAATTTTGACGCAGTTAGACGTCAGTTAAGCCTAGCAACATCTACTGCATGAAAATAAATCACCCCGCGACCTACAACCGGCCCGAACAACCTTATCTCAAAAGAATCTGCTTTACAAGCGCAACCCTTATAGCCCTATAAACAGGACCTTGTCTCGCGGCAGTTCTGCCGGGCAGCCATGTGGACGCATGAAAAGTTACGATTCACAACGGCTGTCCGGCGCCGGTGTTCTAGTCGCTCACTGCTTTCAATCGCGAAGGCTTCCATGCTCAAATTATGGGCTCGTTCACTGTGGTACTTTCGCATAACGCATTGCAATTTCCTGCTCGGAACAAAAACAGTAAAAATTTCGCCTTTTAAAAGCTTTGCAAGTTGGTGCAACTTTGCACAGATTTGAAGAGGTATCCGTCCAGAAATTTCCCGCGATTTGAAATATGTGGCGCAATTGAATGCGAACGGAGAGCTGTTATTTCAGTTATTATCGTATTTACTTGCCAATCGATCGTTGGTCGATATAGGTATTTGGTGGCAGCGCACCGGGCAAAGTACCTCCATTCGGCATGGTGGTGGTATTAGTATACTTAACATGGTAAGAGGCATGCAGGGGTTGAAATGTTTAGCACAAGGAAATGTGATGCACGGTGGTTTGAAGTTGAAACGACGCATATGTTCTTTATAAGACAGTATCTCATTTATAGCATGACAGGCGTGCATCTCAGTGAGTGTATGGCTCGCAGATGTGCACTATTTCTAGACACGAAAACGTAGATGTATGGTAAGTAGTCAAAGAAAACTAATCAAATGGCACGTATCTGCAGCGCTTCAATGTTATCCAGGACGTATTCGTGGCTGGGATTCGGAATTTCGAATGCGGGTTCGATCTTAGACCGCATGTGGTGTTTAGTCATCGGGTGCCTTATTTTGCGCATGTTTTTTCTGGCCGTCGCTAATCAGAAAAGGGAGTGAAGTTAATATAATAATAATAATAATAACTTTATTTCCATCAGTGATGGAGGAGACTGCGAGTTAAAGTCGCTTTAGAGGCAAGCGACTTGACTAGAGCCCGCAGCCTCCTTTACAAGGCAAACAGCGATTGAGCAGGAGATATACATAGCAATTGACCACATGCGAAATTTGCACAAAAAATAAACGCAAAAACACAAATTACCTGAAAAACGCTCTTCAATTATTTAAGAAAGATTGAGTGACAAAGTGTTGACGTAAAGCTCGTGCATCAGTTATATAAATATCAAGACTTGATTTCAAAAACAAATTTAAAAGTGTTGGTAGTGTGTATGATATCTTTTGTGTAGAATAATTGGCACGCGGAGTGACTACCTTCCATTGTTCCGTACGCGTTGTGATGTAAGAATGTGTGTTCCTGGTGAGATTAGATAACTCATGAAGGAACTGTAAATTCTCTTTTACCTCCCGTTTGAAAGCTTGACTTAACTTGTAATGATAAAGGTTAAGCACGGGTATCATATTTGCTTTCGGAAATAAGTCTGATGTGTGGGCATTGTAAGGCATGTTAAATAGTACTCGCAAATACTTTTTCTGAAGTATATGTATATTTTCAAGATTCGTACGTGATCTGGTACCCCACACGAGCAGACAGTAATTAAGTGTAGAGAAAAATAGGGTGTTATAAACAAGAACCTTGATTCTGCAAGGTAATAGTGGTCTCAGCCGCACCATCATGCCAACTACACGAGATAATTTGCCCAATATGAATTCTATGTGCATGTCCCACAGCATATTCTGTGTGCAAATAACTCCATGTATTTTAAAACTATCTACAATTTCTATGTTTACATCGTCATAGACATGGTTGACGGAACTGATTATTTGCTTAGACTTGGGCCTAAGGATTATTGATTTTGTTTTGTTTATAGTGATATTTAGACAGTGTAGATGACGGCGATATATATTGAATCATGCTCAAAATTATGTTCGAAGCGCTCATTTTGTATTGAAAGCAATAGTTCACTGTTATTAAAACGAAGAAAAAACTGAGGCAATATTTCTGCATGAAAAGGATTTTGTTTTAGAATTATTGACCGTCATCCCCCCCCCCCCCCCCCCCACCCTGCAGCTGAATTTCCAGCCTCAATTTTGCATTGCACTAATCTCCACAGTCAGTAAGAATGCTGTTACCGAATCACTGGCGAACAAACGAACGTCAGGGTCATTTTGGTATAACACTTTACAGGCAACAAAGATGGCTCGAGGCATTGTTCAATGGGCAAAAACAATGATTTCTAATTTCAGACATAATATGAATTGTGTTCTATTTCCGAGAAAATCGTTAAAGCATTTAAAGTCTTTTTGGCGAACGTTTAGGGGTGATAGTTTTACTCATAGTTTTCAGGAGGGTATTTAGTCAAATTCGTAGGAAAAATTGCGGTATAAAGCATGTTTCCATTCCACCTTCTACACCTGAGTGCAAGTCAATAGGAACCACCCTATCTTGTTCTCACATAACAAGCTTTGCGAATAGAGTGCCGGTATTGAAATAGGCTACCTTCTTAAAGCAACATATTACTGGAGATGGCGCATCATGTTCCTTTACGCCCCGCCGCGGTGGCTCAGTGGTTAGGGCGCTCGACTACTGATCCGGAGTTCCCGGGTTCGAACCCGACCGCGGCGGCTGCGTTTTTATGGAGGAATAACGCTAAGGAGCCCGTGTGCTGTGCGATGTCAGTGCACGTTAAAGATCCCCAGGTGGTCGAAATTATTCCGGAGCCCTCCACTACGGCGGCCCTTTCTTCCTTTCTTCTTTCACTCCCTCCTTTATCTCTTCCCTTACGGTGCGGTTCAGGTGTCCAACGATATATATGAGACAGATACTGCGCCGTTTCCTTTCCCCAAAAACCAATTATTATTACTGTTATTATTATTATTATCATGTTCCATTTGCAAGACTGGCCTTCGGCTTTGGAATCTTCAGAGGGTGGCGCTTAACGAAGAAGACGACGAGAAGCGCCGAACGCTCTGAAGCTCGAGCGCCGAACGCTCCGTCCCTCGTGCGTGCTCTGGACTGAACGCTGCCTCTTGTCTGTACCTGGACTGTACCGCTGGTTGTTCGCGACCCAGTGCTTTGTAAAACGTTCCCTATTACAAGTGGTGGAGGTGCCCACGATCCCCTCGCCCTGGAGCTTCTCACCCGTGCATTGCCTACCGCCTCTGCAATGCCTGGGACCGTCACCCAAACCGCTTCACCGCTTCCGTCGGCTGTCTTCTGTTCCGCCGCCGCGCGGCAGCGTGACCCGGCCATCCTCAGCGGCACAGATAACAGGGATGTGGAGGATTGGTTGGCCTCCTATGAACGAGTAAGCGCATACAATAAGTGTGACGATAGCGTCAAGCTCACCAACCTTATCTTTTATTTGAGCGACGTAGCCAATCTCTGGTTTCAAAACTACTACACTGACATCTCAAACTCGGCAGCTCTCAAAGCCAGTCTGACAGAAGTATTTGGCCGTCCCGCAGCGCGTAAGCTTCGCGCCGAGCAACGCTTGCGAAGTCGGGCCGAGCAAACCAGTGAAAACTTCACCAGTTATATAGAAGATGTCGTCGATCTCTGCAAGCGTGTCAACCCTTCTATGAGCGAGACCGACGAGATAAGACATATTATGAAAGGCATTGAGGATGATACCTTCCAGATGCTCGTCGCCAAGGACCCCAGACTGTCTCCTGCATCATCGGCTGCTGCCAAAGCTTTGGTGAGCTGCGCAAACAGCGCCTTTCTACCCGGCGTGCAGGCTTTCAGGAGGACACACTTTCCAGCTTAGCTCTTCCAGGGGACCGTGCTCTGGACCAACAGTCGCTCCTCCAGAGCATCCAGCAGTTTGTACCTGAGGAAGTCGCACGCCAGCTATCTTTGTCTACCTGCCCGCCTACGCCTGCTCACTCCCAACCTACAGCGTGTCATCGAGGAGCAAGTCGCTGAAGTCTTGCCGCCTCCTTCTCAGCCACCCCTGATCGCGGCTCCTCTAACGTACGCCGTATATGTGGTGCGGTCGCGGCACTCACCTGCTGCCCCTGTCTTTAGGCCACCTACCCGGCAGTTAAAACCCCAGCGACCTGCAACCCCACCTTACCGTCCGGTTGCCCGCCCTTGATCACAGCCGCAGCCACTCATCCCCTGGCGCACACAAGACCGCCGCCCTATTTGCTACGCCTGTGGCGTCTCTGGCCACGTGGCTCGTTTGTGTTGCAGTCGTGACCACCGTCCCTACGATTATAGGCGTGAGCCGACGTACGACCTTCTGCCATTGTCGTCGCCTGCGTCACACGAGCCACCTCCTGATTCTTCTTCTTCAAGTTACCATCTCCTCTCCCACCCCTCGCCGCCTCCTGGCTGCCGTTCCCGTTCTCCGATGCTCCGCCGCCACCCCGCCGTTCACTCGGAAAGCTAATGGCCGCTGTTCCGGAGGCAAGAACTGAGTCATCAGCGACTCACTCAAGACCTGTTTCTGTGCCTGCCAATATTATTACCGTGTTCGTTGAGGAAGTTGCCGTCGAAGCACTTGTTGACACTGGCGCAGCCGTTTCCGTTCTCGGTCACACCCTCTATCGCAGACTCAAAAAAGTGACGACGCCCCTTCCTGCCGTTTCTCTCCGCACCGCCAGCGCTCAGGACATTCGACCGTTAGCCGCCTGCACCGCCCGCCTGCTTATCGACCATGTTCCCTACACAATCGAGTTCATCGTCCTCGCCTACTCCTCTCACGACGTTATCCTTGTTTGGGACTTCCTCTTCACATCACGCCGTTATTGACTGCGCCAGTTCTCAGCTTGACTTGTCGCCCTACAGTGACGCTCCCTTGGGCATACCCGGTTGCTGCTGCCGTTACAGTGGTCGTCTCAGAGGACACATGTATTCCGCCTTTCTCTTTAGTGCTAGTGCCTCTTTCTTGTGTTGCTCTCTCAGATGCAACTGTCACTTATACCCCCTCTTTACAATGCGCTGACCAGAAATCTGTTTTGCTGCCTCAAGCCGTACAGACAATTGCTCGTGGCTCCAGCGCTATTTATGTGGCCAACCCGTTCTGCCCTACCACTTTATTCCGTGGCCAATCGCTTGGTAGTGTTGCCTTTCTCGATCCCGCCTCAGCATACCCCCTCGTCGATAGCACGGCCGGCCATCACGTCAGCGCCATTACGCCTGTTCTCATCAACAATCAGTCTTCTCTCGGTATTTTTCACCGTTCTGTCGATGCTGCCCTGACGTCTACCCAACGAGGCCAGCTTGTCGCCGTTCTGCACCGTTTTAGAGCGTTTTTTGACTACCAGCAACCTTCCTTGGGCCGCCCCACCACCGTTACCCACTGTACTGACACTGGCACCCATACCCCTTTGCACCAACGTCTGTACCGCATGTCAGCCGCTGAGCGCCGCATCATTGACGAGCGGGTGACCGACATGCTCAAGCGCCACGTGATACAGCCGTCGCACAGCCCGTGAGAATCGCCAGTGCTCGTGATCAAGAAAAAATACGGTTCCATCCGGTTCAGCGTCGACTACCGTCGTCTGAACAAGATTACACGCAAGGACGTTTACCCTCTCCCCCGTGTCGACAACGCCCTCGACTGCCTGCAAGGCGATGAGTTCTTTTCTTTATTAGACTTGCGCTCCGGTAACTGGCAGGTGCCGATGGCAGAGGCTGATCGCCCAAAAACTGCATTCGTCACACCCGACGGGCTCTATGAATTTAATGTCATGCCCTTCGACCTCTGCAATGCACCCGCCACATTCGAGCGCATGATGCTCAACATTCTCCGAGGGCTCAAATAGCGCACATGTCTTTGTTACCTAGATGACGTTGCGATCTTTTCCCGGACTTTCCGTCTGACCTCCGGCGCCTTGAGAGTGTATTTGGCTGCCTGGCCGACGCTGGCCACTACCTCAATTTGAAAAAGTGCCGCTTCAGTGCTCGGCAGCTCACTATTCTCGGACATGTCGTGTCGAAGGATGGCGTTCTCCCGGACCCGGCCAAGTTGCGAGCTGTGGCTGAATTTCCGAAGCCCACTTCTGTAAAAGATCTCCGCAACTTCGTCTGCCTCTGCTGCTGCTTCCGCCGCTTTGTACGAAATATCGCCACTATCAATGACCCCTTGACCAAGCTCCTTTCCAGCCACGAACTTTCGGCCTGGTCGCCAGCCTGTGATGAAGCGTTTACGACACTCCGTCTCCTCCTGACCACTCCACCAATTCTGCGTCACTTCGACCCTCGTTCTCCGACGGAAATCCGCACTGATTCCAGCGGCGTCGGCCTCGGTGCAGTACTCGCTCAGCGCAGGCAAGGCTTTGACGAATACGTTGTCGCTTACGCTAGCCGGACACTCACAAAAGCTGAAGCCAACTATTCTGTCACCGGGAAGGAGTGTCTAGCCTTCTTTTGGCCGATCGTCAAATTTCCCCCCTACCTGTACGGACGTCCTTTTGACGTCACCGTTCACCACACACTCTGCTGTTTATCCTCTTTGAAAGATCCCTGTGGTCGACTGGCGCGCAGGGCTCTGCAACTCCAAGAGTACGACATTCGCGTTACCTACCGTTCCGGCCACAAACTTGCCGATGCTGATGCACTCTCACGTTCCCCTGTACCATCTGAGGCAGTGCCTTGTATATCCGCCCTGCCTTCTGTTACGCTTGAGTCCGCTGATATGGCTTCTGAGCAACGCAAAGACCCGTGAATCACTTGCCTCTTAGATCTCTTATCTGGCCAATTGTCTCGACCTCCTTCCCGTGCTCTCCGTCGTCAGTCCCACCATTTCGCCATCCGAGACGAGCTTCTTTACCGCCGCAACTACCTCCCGGGTGGTCGCACGTGGCTCCTCGTCGCTCCGACACATCTGCGCTCCTTCATTTCCTGTTTTTACCACGATTATCCCCAGTGTGCCCATGCCGGATTCTTGAAGACCTTCACGCGTAAACGACAGCGGTACTTCTGGCGTGAGATAGCCCGTTATGTCCGCCAGTTCCTTCAGTCCTGCACTGCATGCCAGCGACAAAAACATCCACCTCATCTACCCGCCGCTCCTATGCAGCCGCTGCCTTGCCCATCGCAGCCCTTCGAGCATGCTGGCATCTACCTTAACAGCCCTCTTCCCAGCACATCAACCGGGAACCACTGGATCATCGTTGCCATCGACCACCTCACAGGCTACGCTGAAACGTCACCTTTACCATCCGCTACAGCCCACGACATTGCATCCTTCATTCTCCATCGAATCCTTCTTCGCTATGGTGCGCCCAAAGAGCTGCTCAGTGATAGAAGTCCGGCCTTCCTCTCTGAAGTTGTAGAAGCTCTCCTTCAGGAATGCAACATCGTTCACCGCACCAGCTTCGCCTACCATCTCAGACAAACCGCATGGTTGAGCGTTTTAACCCCGCCTTTGGCGACATGCTGGCCATGTATGTTGTTTCTGACCATTGTAACTGGGACCGCGTTCTCTCTTTTGTCACATACGCTTATAACTCCGCTGCTCAAGCCACCACCGGATTCTCTCCGTACTTTCTCCTGTAAAGCCGTGAGCCTTCTAGCACAATGGACACCATTCTACCTTACCGCTCTGATGCTTCCGAATTTACAACTCTTTCTCAAGCCGCAACTTATCCCGAAGATTGCCGGCAGCTTGCCCGATCCTTCACTTCTCACGCCCAGCAGCTACAGAAAAGCACCCGTGATCCCCCTGCACTTCCTCCCGCTTACCTTCCTGACTCTTTGGTCTGGCTCTGGGTACCCTCCCGAGGTCCCGGCGTTTCCACAAAACTTGTTAGCAAGTACCAGACACCCTACCGTGTTGTTCACCAGACATCCCCCGTCAATTACCTCAGCGAACCCCTTACACCATCCTCTGATCATCGTCGCCGAGGCAGCGCCATTGTCCAAACCATACTACGACCCCACCGTCGTCACATCGCCCTAGGCGGCCAGGATGGCGCCCTTTCGCCCGGGGGGAATTCTAAGACTGGCCTTCGGCTTTGGAATCTTCAGAGGCTGGCGCTTAACGAAGAAGACGACGAGAAGCGCCGAACGCTCCGAAGCTCGAGCACCGGACGCTCCGTCCCTCGTGCGTGCCATGGACTGACCGCTGCCTCTTGTCTGTACCTGGACTGTACCGCTGATTGTTCGCGACGCAGTGCTTTGTAAGACGTTCCTTATTCGTAATACGTTCCTTAGGGAAAATATATTTTTGAAGAATTTACATGGAGACATACCAGCAGCCGGGATAGCAGCGAGAAACGCCGAGCGGACGGTGATAATAATGTTGGTCCTCAGGCTTAAGGCACATGCCCATGGCGGGGGATTGGCCAGGGTGCACTGCTGATACAAACGCACTCATGGACAAGGAGTGGAGTATTTGAATAATTTTGTGCCTTAGACTAGCATTTGTACAAAGAAATGAAAGAAAAAAACAGAAGGAAAAGCAGCGAATTCTCATACTGGCAAAGAAATCCACCTGATGTAAACATATAGGCGTGAATACATTCGCACACCGGTTTCAGGGCGTATTCCTTGGTGCTTGCTTCGAAATAGAGTAGAATCGGAATATAGGAAGCCCCAGTCGAGCAAGGAGGATCTCCAAGTAAATTCTACGGAGAGGAGGAAAGCGCCGGCATAAGAGGAAAATGTGCACTATTGACTCAATTTTGCCACAAGACTCAAAGAGGTTGATCAGAGATAACCCTGGTCAATGTAAATAAAGATTTAGTCGCGGTATTCTGCAGCGCAACAAAGTCATGTATACCTCACATTGGCTTGAACTGCACATCTGCAAACTCCAAGGAAATTCCAGGTGTCTGAAATCCCTACAGCAAAGACAGGCTTATGGCTCAAGTAGTGGAGACCCAGGAACCGTTGAAAGGGTGCTATAGTAAAGCAGACAGAATTTGGGACGAACAGGAGAATAAGTCCACAAAGGACGGACTTTTGCTGAAAATCAACCCTCTCATTAGAAGCAATGCCTCATCTCCCAGGGACCCAGTGAAAGCGTTCTTCAGAAATATGCGGTGGAATAAAAAAATTTCAGGCAAAGGCTCATAGAAGTATCCCTCGATTTTTCTTGCGCTGTCATGACGGAAAGGCTGTCTGAAAGTATAATAACCTGAGAGATACTGCAGGGAATCCTTATTAAGGCTAACGCAATGGACAGGAACTCAGCGGCAAAAATAAGGGTATAGACAGGAGCCCGAAATGATTAACTCCAACCTTGAGCCGTTGAGTGAATTCCAATGACTGCTTTTTCATTTTGCTAAAAGACGTCTGTAAAAACGCGGCATTTTTAGAAATAGTATCTAGATACTGCTCTATAAGCCCATTTATTAAATTGGCCGGCATAATCTTAGCATTTCCTGGGAGGGTGTAGTCAAAGGAGACTACAGTATCAGCTCGACGGCGGTTAACTTATACTAAAGAATTTTTTTATACGCAGATTTTTAACAGCAGTGAATTAGGTAACACAACCTGAGGGAGCTTAACCTAGACTTATTGTACCAAAGAAGAGAATTTGGTTCGTTGTAAATATAGGCTCAGCCAATGCAGTAAGAGGGTCTAAAGACCTTAATAACGTCCACACAGTGAAAAGCTCAGCCCGCAACTTTAGTTCAGGTATTCGCGCCTCCATGTACAGCGCAGGATTAGCCACTGTTTTAGGCAGACATAAGCAAAGGTGCAGAGCGCGTCACTCCATACCAACAGGGTCTCAAGCTTGTACTTTGAGCACCCGGAAAAGAGAACAGAGCAGAATTCAAGAGCAGTGTCGCGACGAATACTGAATTTTTTGTTGCTGATCCTCACCAACCGGCCAACGACACGCTAACCTGTAAGGAGAATGCTTCTAATATGGGGCCGCCAGTCCAACACCGAGTCGTACATTGCACCCAAGTATTTAATAGAGCCAACCTGCGGGATTACGATAGTGACACGACAAAGAAACGCAAATAGAAAAAAACCTCTGGGCAAACAAGGACGGAACACTTGTTGATATTTAAACTTAACTTCAGGCTGTCCGGGCAAAATTCCAGGGCATTTAAATACTCTTGCAACAATTGATACAAGATATGAATATTTCTGGTAGAAGTGAAAAAGCAGTATCATCCGGATGCTCATAAACTTTGAGAACCGCATGAATAGGGATATCACGCATTTGTATATTAAACAATAACAGCGAAAAAAACGGAGCCTCGTGGGACACGTCTAGACTGGGCGTATGTGTTACAATCTAACGTCTCCTTAGTGCAAGCCAGCGATTTACTCTTTGTGAACTTCCTTATCCACGGGAAGAGGTAGAAAGGAAGTTGTGCATTACCTAGCCTATGAAGCAAAATGCGCTATAAATTGCTCTTATATGTGTTCATAGCCTATAAATTACCATAAAGAATATGTAACTTTAATCAATTTGTGAATTCAAGAAACACTTTCATTGTGTGGTGTTAAGGTAGTACCGATATTTTTTCTAGTAGTAATAAATTCACCAAGCAGACCAAGCGAGAGATCCTCGTCGTCTTCGTCCGTCGCTGACTCATGGCATGGTGGATCTCTTCATCGTCGTCAGCCAGTTGCAGTAGACGGAATAATTTAATAAAACAGGCCGATAATAATCTGGTCGCATGCCATCTTTAGCCCTGAAGCTTGGAAGGAATTCGTTACAAATTGTCTCGTCGCAAGTAATGCGATGCAATAGGTTAGCGTAAACAACCTGAGTAGAAGTTAGAAACTTTTGGGACTATTTTAATGGTGTTATTAGGCCACCTTAATTACTTTGTGCTGCTGGCCTAGTGTTATTATGCATTGGCTATTACAAATACGCTACACATTATTTCAATAATCCTTGGCATCTCATCAATCTGTTCTTATTACGAGCGAATAGATCAAGCGCAAACATATCACCTATCATTTCATGCTTCTAAAGTTAATGAGCAAGTTCGATTGCTACATATAGCCTCTTCTTTCATGCCAAGGCACGAAAAATAAAAGCTCGAAAGAGAACATAGCGGTTCACCATAAAGTACGAAGTACCAAAGTGTCACAAGCTAAGTGATAGCGTGCTTGACATGAAGGAAGGAACGCAGAAACCATTCAGGAGGAGGAAATTATTTGCTAGAAGAAAGTGAATTTATTAATATTGGAGAAAAATACGAGTAGCAGCATAAATTGATGAGTGAAAAAAGTTGTGCCAGTTGGTACGTATTCATTATACACAACAGCGCAGGAAACACGGACAACAGGACAGAATAGACAACACAAGCGCTGACTTCAACTGAAATTTATTACCGCAAAGGAAGAATATAGGCATATTCTAATCTTCCAAAAGAAACAAACATAAACGTAATCCGCACACAAGATATGAGCTAATGCGCACGTGTCCAATGGTAAAAACAAAAACACTCTGGCCAGAAGAAGATAACACTTTGACGCATTCTTAATCACGCTATCAATCAAGATGGGCACCCTTGAAGAAATCTAGTTGATTCTGTGACACAAACTGAAGGCTGACTGATGCAAGTGTCTCGAGCATTATGCATATGATAGGGTTACAATATTTCTCTAGCCAATTGGTCCTTGTGTCTAAAAAGAACGGTTGCAGCAGAAAATACCGCGGTGGAACCGCATGACGTCAGGACCAATTGGCTAGAGAAATAATGGAAGCCTATCAGATCCGTAATTCTGGAGACACTTCCGTCAGCCGGCCTTCAGTAGTCGTGTCACAGAATCAACTAGATTTCCTCAAGGGTGTCCATCTTGATCGATAGCGTGATTAAGGACGCGTCCAAGTGTCATCTTCCTCTGCGAAGAGTGTTTTTTTATTGTTCTTGGACACGTGCGCATTATTTCAGGCCTTTTATGACGATTCTGTTCATGCTTGTTTTTTCAAAGATTAGAATATGTATATATTCTTCCCTTCCCGTAATAAATTTCAGTTCAAGTCAGGGCTTGTGTTGTCTATTCTCTCCTTTTGACGGTGTTTCCTGAGCTGTCCTGAATTTATAATATCAGCATAACAGCGCACTACGAAAACGTTTCTTGAATTCATAACTTGATCACAGTTACAATTTCTTTAGGGTCATTTATAGGGTATCTACACGCATAAGAGTAATTATATAGTGCGATATTTCTTTTTTCTGCTATTAAAATCTCCGCGCGCAAAGGAAAATCATCCGTAAGGTACTGTGATCACAAGTTCTCCAAGTAAGCCGCACGTTTTTATCAAAAAAATCGGCTACCCTTTAAGCGCAGCTCTGCAGTTTTACAGTTGCAATACCTTGAATTTGGATAATAAAAAGGAATGCAAAACCTTTTGTTTAATCAAATCCTTTTAAACATCATTCTCAAAATCATTTTGTTAGTGCAAATATGATCTCTACATAGAAGTGTTCGTTCCTTTTCTTTAATAGTTTTTTAACTCCATCCTTAACACTGAATATTTCTTTAAAAATTTCGTACTTTCTCAAGTCTGTTTGAGATACTTCCACTATAAAACTGCTAGTATTTCTTGCTTGGGATCTTGAGGTACCCTTAGAGTTTAAGGCTTGAAATTGTTAGAACGTATGAGCACGGATAAAAATTATATTCGTTGTCAGTGTAGTTGAAAGTTTCCCGTAACTGTAAAAGCTCTGAACAATGCGGAGCACATAGCATTTCCTTTTTTTCTTATAGAGCACCGATGCAAAGTACCTTTAAAAAGTACGTTTTTAAGCCACATGCGGAATTTATTCAGCCGTAACCAAAACTGTATATATAACCAAATGTATATATACAGAATGTATAGCATTTCCTATTTTTTCTCAGAGAGTACCGATGCACAGTATGTTTAAATAGCGTGTTTTTAAGCTACATGCGCAAATTCTTCTGCCGTAACCAATGTTGTATATATAACCAACTGTATATATGGAGAATGTTACAGTATCTAGGTTATAGTAATTACAAGACAATATAATTTACTTGGCCTATCAGAAGAACATTCACATAGCTGATGTATGTTGCCGCCGTTAAAGTAGCAGATCGTTCTTGTGTTACATGACTTTTTGGACATTGAGTTCACTTTTTACAGTAACTTAACCGTAACCAAGACTGTATATGAGTGTTTTTCGATGAATGTGAGTGTACACGTTATATCAGTTACGAAACAATGTCATTTGCGTGGTGTATCCGAAAAACATACACCTAACCGGCGTATCTTCCAATCGTTAAAGTAGCACATCATTTTTGTCTTAGGTCACGTTACGGACAGCTTGCGCATTCAACGATTAAACTAGCTGATTATTCATTTAGAACAAAATACCCCTGTTTCATTACGCAGCGGAGCAAAATAAATTACCGTTTATGAAGCTCTCGAGCTCCACTGGCCAGTTTTTATGCAAAAATGTAATTGCCTACAAAAAAACTATGCTCCTACAACTATAATGATTTGAGAATTATCATCGTTCTATGCAAGATTAGGTGAGCAACTCTAAAATACTAAGTAATTCGGGTGGACACCATGCAAAAACAGCCGAATTTCTGCTTTTACGCATTGTAAAGAAAAGAACATTTTATAGAATAGACATTTCTGTGTCTCATTTCTCTGTGCAGTGAGGAAAAAAAATATGGTTGTATGCCGCCATTAGTTCTTGACACTTGGTGTAGAAGCCTGAATTTTCGTTGTGTCCAATTTTAGGGCCTCATTCTTCAGCCACAAGATTCAAAGTCAAAACATGCGCCTAATTTTCTAACACATTTTTACAGCTTTCAAGACAGATAAGGAAGTCATAGCCAGCCCCACTGAAAAACTAGCTTCAGCATACCTCCTAGTGAACCGAAATCATGGATTCCAAAAAGATATGGTAGTGAGGAGCAGAAGAAACCAATGTCATACTCTGCACTGCGTGAATGGGTGAGGGGCTGGAAAGATCAAGGAGGAAAGGGAGCTAAGATAGAAAATTAAGTTTGCAAGCAATTCGCATATGGCTAAGTCTTGGCATATATAGCTGTCAAAATCATCAGTGTCACAAAACAAAGTAGTGTTGGAGTTTCCCCTTCATCCTTCTTTTAGTTTTATAATAGTAAGTCTTTATTTTCATTATAATACAAGGAAAAGGGACCCCAGGCGAAAAGCTATAAAGCAGCTGCTTGAGATTGTCTGAAGCCCTACACGTAGACATGTCATACAGCATGTGATCAGGTACGCGACACAAGTACAACCACGGAGCGAGACAGCACCAACGCACACACTAGAGGCAATTCAACAAAATTGTAAAAAAAAAATTTTGTTGCACGTGCACTCTAAAATGGTTTAAATTCACAAGTATTAGCTTTTACACCGCCTGAACAAAATGCATTTAAAACTCTTTAGGACGCAACTGTCAACTTGTGTTTTGCATATGTTATACTTGTTTAAAATAGTTGGCACGAGAACGTGTAGTGTCTGATTTCCATAGTTTGTTCTATTTCGCGTTACAGCCCATTGTTCTCTAATTCTTGTGGCGATAACTTTTGCTTATGAAGGTTTATGAAGGTTATGAAGGTTCCCTTATAAAAGTACTTGAAGGGTCCTTATGCAGGATTGCTTATGAGGTTTTTAAGAACCCTAACTTCCTGTCCTCTCTCTACAGTGAAACTCACCGATTACCATGTGAGCTCCAATACGCAGTAACATAGAGGTGCGCCGCCAGATATATGGTAAACTAGGTAAAAACTCTTATTATGAACTTATTTTGCCAGAAATTAGTAAGGGAGCCTATATAAGGGTCCGTTAGTGTCCGTGAGCTGGCCCACAGAGGACAACTATAATTTCCACCATGCCCGTTAGCAAAATTGAAGCCTCCAGGAAACGCAAAGCGCCGACTCAAAATACTCGAGAGGCTATCGCTCATGACCTCAGCACAGCAACGTAAAAAAAAACTGCGACTCCGACTGATCGCTTCGGAAGCCTTATTATAGTCAAAGAAAACAGATCCGTGGTCCTATCGGGTAGATATACCATCGTTTCATTCCGAATGAACCAGCCGTGCACGTAGAAAGCTGGAGGGTATTTTGAAGAGGCGACGGCGAGTTTTTCTTGAAAGCAAGGGTTTCTTGAAAGCAAACAGACATGTTTTGCGACGCGAGAAGGTATAAATGCCATTTTCCTGCAGCCAGCCATGGGAGATTCTTCAGCGAGCGCTTAGCACATTCACAGTTGATGTGACATGGCATACCATAATAATATGATTCAGAATTCACGAGTTTTACCTCCGAATTTCTTCCCCTAACTACAAACGGGGGAGGGGGGGCACAAGGCGGAGGCATTCGGCAGCTCGCTTCCATAATTTAAAATTTCAACGCACGAAACAAGCAGTTCAAGGAGTAGTCGTACCTTTCTTGTTGGTGCCCGAGTCCGGCGTTGACTGTAAAAGGGCTCCCCTTGATGACGACACGTGACGCTTGTGTGTAACCTGGTAGGCAGCTAAGAACAGCGTTATCTGATACGCTCTGGCGCTGTAATTGACGTGCGCGTTGTAGAAACAGCCGCTTTAGGGTCTTCCGCAGCCCACTTGCAACCGGCTCAGAGCAATGCCAGGGGACAGTGCGTGTTCCTTCTGATATTAGCGACCTTTGGCATTCGAGGGAATTTGATCGTCACCTAGCAAGGGCACCGTGCATCACGATACTACTATAGCGTAGTATGCTACAATAGACACCTTTAACATAGCGCCTACCATTTTACCGTTACCGGTATCGAAGTACCGGAGCCCACGCACAGTCAGTGCGCATGCGCAAATCGCCTTGACGGCGCCAGATGGCGCTAGGCACCCGGCAACTGCGCGGGCGCTGAAGCCTCGGCACATAGCGTGTGCTCACCGATGGTGGGCGGGCTTCCGGTACTCCGGTAACGGTAACACGATACACGTTAACGATACACGGTATGCTAAATGCGTCTAGTAACACAATTAAGGAAGTGAAATGAATTGAGCGTGTTAAATGAGACAAACTGATATTTCAATTCTCGTGATCTTCCAAATAATATGTGAATCAGTAAAAAAATGACAATTATAAAGCTAGATTACTTGAGAAACGCTTCCCGTACAGAGGCCTTTCTTGACATGCTTTCTACAGGGACAAAGGCTAAACAGTGTCCCACTGTCGTTACGTGGCCTGGGTGTTCCCGAAGTAACAGAAAAGAGGAATTTTTCTCTTAAGCCGAACAGCAGAATAGCAGGAAAGAGGTAAGGGTGAAAACATTTTCCGTTACACTGTGCAGAGCAGGCGTAGAAGAATAGAAGCGCTATTGACACGCGCGTGAGTGTGATCCCATCATGTGTTCTGCACACTGCAATATATGACCAGGATGGCTGAAAGACCACTTGTACACGCACACAGCCTCTGAGGCTTAACACGTCGTATATGAAACAAAAGTTAACTAACCAAGGAGGAAGGGGGGGGGGGGGGGGGAGGATTTAAACAGGCAAGGATTGTTTTCATGGACGTTGATGTCTCTATGTCATCAGGTGAAGAAAAAAACGGAGCGATTCATTGCCAGGCGTTGTTAACTTAATTCATAGAACTCAAGTGTCTCGAAATAAAAATTCGGGCCAGAATTCCGGCAGTCATGTTTTCCTATATGGGTTATTACATGCGAAACATACCACCACTAATTACTTTTAAAAATTGAGCTAGCTAGCCATTCTGTAAAAGCAGTCTCAACGAAGTATTTTTCATCAAACTAATTCCTTTTCTCACGCGAAGAAGCAATAGTTAGTCAGACTAAAAAATGTTTAAAGGAAAACAAAAACAGAGAACAAGGAATAATCCGTAGTTTAGAGTATTTCACCTGCGTTCCTACTTCATCTATATTCAATAATGTCATCATGCAAGCATTTTCTGTGTTTGCTTGGTTCAGTAAAAAAGAAAAACAAATGTGTCGTTTTAACGCTATTTTTCGTAAACGTCGTTAACGTCTCACTCACAATAATATTTTGATGTTTTTCTTCTTCCTGGTTAGTACAAAATTAATGTCACACTGTTAAACAGAGTTTTTTTAAGACAAATGATATCCAGGGTTCGCAAATATTAGCTTTTTTCTAAGATTCAGACTAAAATTAAGGATCGAGGCCTTCAAGACTGAAATACTTGAGATGGCTCATAATACACACTGAGTTCGTATAAAAAGTTTAATTCGAGTAAATTTTGTTTGGGCGAATAAGGAAATTTTGAAATCCTCAACCAACCACCTCGGTACATAATCTCGAACTGTGTCTTCCCCGCGGAGCACGCAGGTGTCTGCAGTGTTCCGCATGTATATATACTGACATCAAGCGAGACAGTAGCTATTCCTTTTGCAGAGAGCCACAGTGCATATTAGTAACAGAAATATGCCGTGGCACGTACTATTGTGCTCATCATAGCTTGGAACGCATTATATGGTAACCGCTTCATCGCGAATCATAGCCCCATGTAAAAGAGTTCCTTTCTCGCACGAAAGTTCAGTGCAATATGCTGTTCGCATCGTAAACTATCTCCAACAATTCCTAGCTCCACTGGGTTCGTGTTGCTTAGAGAACTGAACTCCTTACGCATCTTGTGCTTTGCCGCTCATATTGAGCACAGTAGTACACATTCTGCAGACCTGCCTGTGAGGCTGTTTGCAGGTTTCAGTTTGCAGCAAATTTAATTTACTCCAAATAAAATTTCTAGATTACAAGCAAAGAAACTGGTGCGCTTTGTGAGCCATCTCACGTACGCATTTATCTATGAGGCCTTAAACTTTAATTTACATGTGCATCAGTATACAGTCACTTACTGCAAAATTTCATTTCAAATTTCCTAAAGACGTTGTTGAATTATTTTACGTTATATTTAGCATAAGCTACAGTACCAGGTGAAAGCAGAAAAATTCAGAGGGCTCTTCAGAGTCGTTACATGCAGTGAAGGTGAAAGCATTAGTGTGTCATCGCGAGTGTTCGACCTCGACGCAGGTTGCGCACTGAGAAATGAAACGAAGACTAGCCTCCGAACGCTGAATACACAAATTCTGAATCCACAAAGTTCCAACGGAAACACTTGGTTCGAATACCTGTCGCGAGGTAGCCTCAAACTTCTCTAGCAGATGTATCCTATGCGCAAAGAGAATTCCTATGACACAAATCTGAACGATGTACAACGCCGGTTGCCGCCTAATTTTGGAACGAAAATCATGGAAATTAATCCAAACAAGGATGTTATGCCGGCGGCTCGAATCTCTGTCACAAGCTATAGCCTGTAACCTGATTAAGAGCCTTATGCTACAAGCAACGAAAATCGTATAACACCACCTGAAACTGTGTACGAAGAGCGGTTGCTTCGCAGTTTTCGTACGAAAATTGGGAAAATACGCGCAACATGGAAAGCAGGCAAGCAGGCAGGTAGGCAGGCGGGTGGGTCGGTGGGTAGGTGTTGAACTTGACGCTGGTTAGAGCGTACGAGCCTAGAGTCGAACTCTCCACTTGAGAGTGAAACACGAACCACCTTTGCAGGCTGAGTTGTTCGAAACTGGGTTTGCCCCGAAGCGGCTTAGCGGGGTTTGCGCAGCCTCGTCCAAACATCAAGCCCGGTGCCATTTGCCTTTCAGATTCCCTGAATAAATTCATATTTTTTTATATTCCCAGAGCACGCGATTGTCCTGGACAGATGCGCTGCTTTTCGATTTCTTTGCAATTTCCAGCCTTTGTTCTCGCATGTAGTCTTTGCCATCAATTTTCCAAATACCAAGATACTTGCACGCCATAACTATATGTAATTCAAATTTCTGTAGCGTGAGCGCACCGTGCTCATCATTATAAACCATGACCCCCAATTTTTCAGTGCTAAATCTCAGTCCTAGAGCCTCCGCCTTTTTTCCAGAAATGTCTGCCAAGTCTTGTAGACCTCTCGCGCCGTCTACTACAAGAACGATGTCATCGGCATATATCAATTTCATTATGTGACTTCTCTCCAGTTGGCCCCTTCGTTACTTCGACACTGTGAACCCTAATTCATTAGTTTCTACCTGCTGTCCTATCACCCCGATTCAGAGGGTTTATAGGAGGGGCGATAAAAACATTCTTGCCAAAGTCTTATTTTTTTAAGTACAACTCTTTCTGCATCTGCAGTTTCTTGCCAGTTCACAGGTATACGTTGTTCTCCTTGTACATTTCTATTAATAAACATTGTTTCATCGCACAAAGCCTCTTTTTCTAATAATTTACATAACTGGGAGTTGTTTACATTGTCTGAAAACGCCATCTACAGGGGTCGTTCTTCGCTCGCACCAATTTCAATACTATGTGTGACTGCTAAAATGTTGTCGGCTAATCAACGTCCTTCTCTGAATCCTTTCTGCAGTTCTCCAAATGTCTCCTCCTCTTCACTCCAACCTTGCAACTGATCTTTGATAGCATGGATTGCTATTCGAAGCAGTACCGATATCACTTTAGCGGCCTTTAGATCTTAATGCGATCTGTTTCAACTTTCTCTTTCTATATAAGGCTCGTTGTACTCTCTTTCTCAAGCTTATTGAGCTTTCTTTAGTTATCAATACGTCACTTAAAGAAGCATACAAAAACTTTTGTAGCGAAAACTACATTATGGTAGCATTTCGAGCCTTCAGCGTGAGGGCGCACCAAATTGTGGCTGCGCCGCCACGCTGTCACGTGGTTGGTCACGTGGTGCGGAGCAGGTGCCGGCGGCACGGCGCCATGGCTGATCACGTGGCTCATCACGTGGTTGGTCACATAACCAAGTTCCACTCGGCTAGCTGTAACTAACGCGTCACTCCAGGTTTAACCAGAGCTAAGTTACCGCCAATTTTTTTTTGTTTCTTTACCTGGTCTTGCGTGTGGCGCCCCCCTACGCGTTCTGTTTGCGCCGTTTCGAGTGGCGATGCTATCACACGCCAGATGTTGCCGCTCGCGGCGTCGTGCGTTCCCTCTTTTTTTTAACCATCTCCGTACACACACAAGCGTCGACGGCTTTTTACGTAATGGGGCATTAAGGCTTTTGCCATAAAAAACGTTGTCGCGAATTAGACGTTAACAACGTTTACTCTTGACGCCGTTAAACGAGAAATGCGCTTGCATTTTTTCACTTGGATGTGAGCGCGACCTCTGGGGGAAGTATTGCGAGCGCATTTCTCGCCAAACGGCACTCTGTGCTGCCGATCATTGCGCGTTTTTGTAGAGCTATGCAATATGATCGTAGACGACCCTTGTGATTGACTCTGCTGCGGTTATGATTTCTACGTTCTTGAAGTGCTTCCTATCAGTTATAAGCGGAAACGAATCAGGATACGTTCCCGCCGACTGTACCCTGGCGCCTGCCGGCTATAGCTCGGCAATGTATCCGCGCATAATCTTGGCGAACACGCATCAGCTTGTTGAACCTTGCTCTCTGCGAAAACCCTCTCTTGCGCGTCGGCACTACACGTAATACAGCAAGTATGGCTACTCGCTCTGGGAAACGTTTTTTTTAGTGAGCAAAATGAGAGGTGATAGTATATGGATGTGGCACTTTTCAAATATTTTGCAGCACATTTAAACGCATATAATCCTTTCGACTGTGCAGACAACATGCAAGACCAGGGGCTACATCGCGCTCCACACGATGACGACGTGTATGCATGCATGTTTCCGCATGATCGACAACTAAAACAAAAAAGAATCAAGCACTTTTTAATCTAATAACGCCCGCAGCCTGCATAAAGTAGCCGATACGACGGCTGAAGTGAGAACAAAACCAAACCGTATCACCGGCCGTGTAGCAAGCACAACGGAGCATGAACGCAGTTTGGAGCTTGCGGTCTTTAACTTATGTCAAACGATTACTCGCAGCCGGAGTGCTCAGAATGGTGGTGGTAAAACATTATTTGGCAAGAGAATTCGAGGGCCGAAGGCCTCCTGTTCTGCGCACACCCCACTTACAATGTAAACGTTCGTGTTGTGATGGTGCATGATGTAAGCGGCCCGGCTGACGGCGATCTTCTGCCTGGCCAGTTCCACTGATCGCAGTGCGCAATGCTAGGCGAAAGACAGCCCTCCGGTTTGCGATGAACCTTTTTCTCCGTCGTCTGTTTTGCCCTATTGTAATTAAAAGACATTCGGGCTATGCTGGCCGCGCTGTCTTCCTCTTATTTAGAGACTAAATGTCCATCGCAACGGCGAAGTAAGGTTCCGCCAGAAGACTACGTCACTCGTCTCGCTGCACAAGCCTTGAAGTAGCGGCGTCACATGTACTTCGCTTTTACGCAATTTGTGGCATATAAAGATATTGTTTTTCGTAAAATGCATGAATTTGCTACCTGGCGATGCTAACCTATAAATCTAGACCTACTCAGTATTCCCCTTTGGTGTCCCTTCGAATAATCTTTTTCGATGATTTCTCGGCGAATTTTTTTTTTCGGTCATGACCTGGCGACTCTCAGCAACTGTTCAATATAACGCGTTGTTTTGCTTATTAACCATTGTCCTTTCCCTTTGGAATTATACAGCTGTGAGGGGAACGCGCCCAACAATACATTCAATGAAGTACGCACATTGTTTCATTGGATCACGTGGGTAATAACAGGGTAGTTCTTTTCTCAACTAAGCCGCCGCGGTGGCTGAGTGGTTATGGCGCTCGGCTGCTGGCCTGAAAGAAGCGTGTTCGATCCCTGCCGCGGCGGTCGAATTTCGATGGAGTCAAAATTCTAGAGGCCCGTGTAGTGCGCGATGTCAGTGCAAGTTAAAAAACCCCAGGTGGCCGAAATTATTCCGGAGCCCTCTACTACGGCGTCTCTCATAGCCTGAGTCGCTTTGGGACGTTAAACCTCCATAACCCAAAACCTTTTTTTCTGAACTGACCGTTCAGGCATACGCCCTTTCCTTTTAACTGATCATTTGCGTTGTTGCGGTCAATTAAATTGCATTTTTATTTATACAACATGCCCTGACTGCACGAAGCTGGAACGTTGCCCGCATAAGCGAAACAAAATATCCGCTGCTTCTTTCCAGTTCAGTCACGCTTTCAATCCCCTCGCCACTACACAGAGACAGTAATGCACGCACAGCACGCACCTAGCAGCCCGCGAAGGCAGACCCGTTATAACGCTGAGAAGAAAAACGTGCGGGGCAAACTATGTTGGTATTAGAGTATAGTAATCTGGTTTATGACATTGTCCTGTCTCCAACATGAAAGCGGAAGCGCTCACATCAAAGCACCTTCAAGCGCTGCCGACAGCCAGCGATTCAAGGTTACAACTGCGAGCAAGAGAGCACACGTGTGGTATCATAGAGTGCGGCAGCGCGCGCACCGTGCTTTTGGTGGTACCAGGAGAGGGGAGTGTACATGTGTCGCTGCTGCTGACGACCCATCACAGACGGGAAAAAAGATTAGGGGAGAGAGGCGAGCCCGTGCTCTTGTTTACGCTAATAAAAAGTAAATTCGCCGACGCGGCATGTGTATCGCCACGAGAGCAGTTTCGTTGGCGGCGCAAAATAATGTGCGCTCGGGATGCTGCCCGTTAGCGACGCACGGACTTGGAAATGTGCTGCGCCTGGCCAATCTGGCCCTCGGGGGGAAGTGCGCTCGTTATCAAACCTTCGATAGCATGCAAGGCAAGAAGGTGACGCTACGAGAAAGCGCGGGCGGCCACAAAGCGGCCGTGATCATCGAATAATGAGCTGAAACATTTCAGTTAACCATTAGTAACATTTGTGTTGAGCATCGCGGATACAGAGCGGCTGACATTCGCGGCATCGCCGAATAAGCGTAGGTCATATTTTAGAGCGAAAGCTGTACTCTTCGCACTACAACTCCCCACGCAGAGTTTGGAGCGCGTTTCACCTTGATCCGGGGGATCAGAGATGTGTAAGTGATGTCATGCCACGTGACTCGCTGTGGAGAAGCGCCGCGGCTGCGCTTCCTCGGAGAGTCCCTGCTGCTGTACCCCGTGACTAGTGGAGGGTATAGTATAACTGCTGCTTCACTGGCACTCAATCGCTGCCGCGCCAGGCTGCGCTGGAATGACTCCGGCGCCAAATCAGGGATAAACATGCTTAACAGAGCTTTTGCTTGCTTTACTAGGTTTAACAAGCACTAAAGCTCTGCTAGTTTTTTACTCTCCGCCACGCAAGGTTGATGATGTATGGCATGGCGTATAAAACATACTGTCTGCCTATTTTATTTGTGCATGCTATATGTACGAAAAAAAATACAATAAGGGCATTTTGAAAGCAGAAACCGTGCAGGAAAACATGAAGATAGCCTAGAGAACCAGACAGAAAACTGAAAAATAGTTAAGAAAGAAAAAGTATTTGGGACAGCTTTCAAAATAGAAAAAACACTGCATCCCCCTGGTGGACTGAGCCGCTTCCTTAATTTTTTTGACCATGCACACCAAATAAAAGCACAATTGCCGCACAGCACATAAATGAGATCCCGTGATTAAATATGTGCTCCACTGTTGTCATATAGAAAGCACCACACACTGTATGTATAAAATGGTAATAAAAGGGGGAACATTCTTGGCCCTCAGCAAGATACTTGGAGCCTGTCACAGTGTCTTTGGCCGCCGAGGTGCCGGTCCTATCATGAAAGCCGATACCAAGTTCTCGCTTATTAAGCACCATAAAGTACTTTTAGTTCCCCTTCTTTGCTGACTTAGGCGATCGTTGTACGAACATTACTCCGAACCTGCAGCTTAACTCTGCTTAACTTTCCGTTCGAATGGTATGCTACTAGGCGCACGCTAAAAGAAACCCTCCGACCTGATCACAAGAGCTCCGTTTTGTCCTTCGAAGGTCTCGAATGACCGAAAATTCTTCAGGTTAACGGCAGCACCTCTTCACCCGAACGGCCGCATGGCGTCACCGCTTGAGTCCGCGGTACTTCATGACCCGTGTACCGACGCTAGGGTAAGACGCTTACGCAATTTGTAGTTGTGTGCTCCCCATCTTTGCGCTCAGCAACGAACGAATGTGTTGCGGCTATATAATAGAATATCTTTATATGCTAACTACGAATGCAGAGTCGCGGCATGAGTTGTCATCTTCCTCGCCAAAGCATCTAAATTATAAGGAAAAGCCGCTACTGTTGCGTGCAAGGGCCATTATTACGCGATAACATGACTACATCGGCTAGTTTAGTGGTATCCGGAGTCACACCCAAGAAGGTAAAATTTGATATGGATGCAAAGGTGGGCGGGTGTGCACGTGTGCGCTGTGTGTATGACGAACAACGCAACAGCGGGAGGAAGTTGTTGCTTCATAGCGGAGATACCCGCTTCGCCTAACTTCCGTTCTGTGCATGTTCCGTCTTGTCTGTATCACTTCAGCGCGATATCTTCAGTATGTGTGTATGACTAAGCACGACAAGTTAAGACCAATCATAACACATCCTAACTAATCGATGAAAGTTGCATTAATCGGTACTAGATGTCAATATGGTTTTTCTGTCGGAGCGCATCATGTCAGTTGACCAGACATATCCCGTGGTCATACGGAGCCGTAGTCATGTCTCATGGAAGAGACCAAGCCAGCATTAAATAACTAATCACGTGACTTGACCAAACTGAAAGTAACGGCCTGAAGTGCGTAGCCACCGGGGAGCGACGAGCCGGGAGTGCCTAGCGGAAGTAATGTCACCGTACCGGAAATGTTCCGACAATGCCTCGACCGGCCCATTGTGCTATCACAGGCCAAGATGGGCATTGTCTAAAGTCCGCTAATATTTGGCACACTGGTTGGGGCGGTTGATCAAACATTCCGGTTGTCTGTTTTGAACGGTTGAGGTGGAGTTCGGAAAGGCGCAAAAGCAACTTCCCAAACAAGATATGCACTCGGTCAGAAGGAGAGCCCACCAAGCGCAAGAACAGTAGGTAAAACGGCAGGGGTCGGTGCAAAATGGTGCAAGGATTGTGCGGAGGATTTGGCTCCTCCGCAGTGGATGATTGGTGTCATCTGATCGTGAGTAGCGCACGGAGAACAAACGCTGAACTATGGCTTCTGTACAGATGCTATATATTGCAGTTCAAAAAAGCGCGAAAGGGAACACGCGGAATAAGAAAGGAATGACAAGGACAGTTGCTGTCCTTGTGACTGCTTTCTTAGTTCGTGTGTTCTCTTTCGTGCCTTTTTCCAGCTATGCGTTTCATCCAGCTTGCCAAACTTTCCACTCCTCTACTCTATATTGTAATTTTAGTGCAGAAACGTGCTATACACCGCTAAAGAGCCCGTGGAGTGGGTCCATCATTGTAGTCACACTAACGCTACCGCATGACTGTAGGGCCTACAATATACAGTGCCGCAAAAAGCCTCGAACCAGCAGAGGAGCAGGCCCTACTCTGAGAGCCAACGTTCAGAAGGAAGCCATTCTAGAATCTGCTACTGCTTTTGTGCAGCGGATTTCTTGTTTTCATAAAAAGAGGCCACAATTTCGGTTTTATGCTCTGGGTGTGAATTCGCAGCCGACCAGTGCTCTTCCACTGGCCAGTGCCGCTGTCAGGCTCAAAAGAAACGCAGCTAAAGCTAAAATAACGAAAGAACAACCATTATCGGTTGTAACAAGCAAAGAAAGTGGACGTTTTTGAGTAATGCAGTTGTTTATTTCACAGTATCAAATTCATTTGAGCCTTTTTTTTAGTATGAGACGCACTTCCTTCTTCCTCTCCTAATGAGGGGAAATGCAAAACTGACTGCAGAGTTTGTGACAGGCAATAAAAAACATGAGGTAGTTGAAATCAGTCATATGCAATGGGTCTTTTCAGAGCAAATATTTATTATGTAATTGTACCCACTTGTCGCTAGAGGGGCAGTTTGATTCACCATCTTCACTGCGTTCTACCGTGTGCTACGAGGCGACTTCAGGATCGAAATAATTGAGTCTGAGCAATAAAGCTAATGCTCATTTTATGATTTTTATTGCGTTTGCACTTCTAATGACTATTCCCCGCATTTATCCGGCGTGTGTTTTTCTGTTTATTCGTCTGTCTGTTTGTCTGAAGGCGGTTTTCTGGCAGGCTGCTGAACAGCCAGTGCGCAGGTCACGGTGGGCACGCTGACAGAGTTACATGGTGGGCAGGCGAACGATCTGCCCACCCGAAAGGTGGCAGCTAAATTAATTGTGAGAGGCTGCTCGAGAAGAGCAACCTTGATCGCAACCAAACTCAACCAACCCAAGTCCCACCAATGGCAGCACCTGCCATCCCAGGGAAGTGGCGCATCGCTTGACCGCTGCACTACTGCGCCGGGTGTGATAGGAAGACTCCCGGGGATCTATGAATGGAGAGAATAGCCGATTCCGCCTATCTGGACATTAAGCCAATATCGCTATCCGAACAGCGGCCTTCCGTGAGCACTGTATCTAGTCACCGGAACCGAAGTGAAAAACCAAATGCACCTAAATCGCATTTGGCCTAAATACGCACATCAACCATCATTTTTTTTTCGCGATGTTTTTTTCGAGACATAAGCCTTAAGCACATTCCCTTCTTATGAGACCTAACGTCTTTCCATTCTTCGCAGCTTTATTTGCAATCTTTACCACACTTGGACTGGAACTTTCTTTGCATTAGGTATCGAGGATATTGTCGTCGCTGCCTCCTGGCCCTGTAGCTGGAAAGCCTGGGTTGCAGTAAAAGGCGCCGTCAGCAGCAACGAAGGCCCCGATTGTTCCGACCGATGTTGGTCTCCATGCCTTTTTTCTACGGCTCTCACTGAGTGCCACAGCCAACCACACCAAGGCCAGAACAATGAGAGCGCCGGATAGAAATCGGTACATGTTGTCGTAGGAACCAACGTAGTCCCTGAAGTAGCCTGCGCCAAAGAACGCCGTCTATGCAGGACCAACCGTAGCACATTTTGATTGTAAAGTGTAGTTCCAACAGACTACAATGTTTTTTTCAGGCGGCCTCGGTAAAAAGAGTACAATCCATAAGGTTCGACGGGGAGATAGGCGTGGTGTAATGCACGGGCTTATAATGGTGCTCCCACCCTTATTCTCATATATATCTACGGTTATCTAATATTTTACAAAACGGGGCTCAGAGTGTTTCACGTACTTGCAAGAAACATAGGGCGACTAGTAACACGAGCACTTCGTCTCCGTTCGCAAAAATCTGATGAGCCCGTGTTTTGACTTTGAATAGAAAAGTTAGATTGCTTCTCATTTAGCCTTGCTTCCTTACTGTTTCCATAACAAGGCCAGCTCTCGAAAGTATTTTAAAAGTAAAGCACTTAGAACGCCTTTTCGAATAGATAAAGACAAATGCAGAGGTTTTTTAGTGCTTATATAATTTTCACAAAAGAACTTACCTTTACGGACTGCTTCACAGTGCCAATGAGCTAGTATACGGCAGCGTTCATTGTGTACCTTCTTCCTGAAGCCTTCCTTAGCTTGCGCTAGGAGGTTCGGTTAACAAAAGAAATATCTCCGCTTTTACTCATACCGTTACGACTCGTATGCTTCCTGTAATATGCACCGATCAGGTCACGTTAGATAACTCTCGGGGCCAGAAAGAACTCGGAAACAAAGATATAATGATATTGTGATTGGTTCTTTCACCGATGATCATAACTACGTTTTATATTCGTCATCGCTATTACTTTTGCACTGAGTAACCGTAGGGCTGTAGTTAATGGCTGCTTTTTAATTAACCAATCAGCTAAGAGCGCATCAATGTAAATTCCGCCTTAAGTATTGATTTCAACTGCACGAGAAAGACGAAAGGAGCATTCACAATCTTTGGTCAAACGTCTTCAGGCCATACGTTCTGCTATTGAGAGACATACGAGATGAGTGAAGATACCCTTAAAGGCTCAAGAAATTTTATATGAAAAAAAGATGGGAGCTTTTCACATTACAAGCATTTGCAGCTTGACTGGTGTCTTGAGTACTAAACTACAAAACTAAAGCAAATACTGAAGCCTTGGAACTCTTGAGGTAGAGTGTAGAACGTGGACTACGCTCATTCTTTTGATGAGTCATTTCCTTAATTTTCTTTATTCTTCGAGCACTTAAAAGAAACCGCTGAAGGGAACCAACGATCCAAAGCAATTTTGTAGCTGTTTGTTTATGCTTGCTCAAACATGAATAAAAAAAATGTCATGCATGTTTGCATGTTTGATTACTTGCCTTCAAAACTGACCACCAGTAAACGTATTTTCTTCAAAAACTCACCTATGAAGAAAGGCTTGAGTATGAAGAGTGGGCCAGCCACCGCCCCAACGATGCCGTAACTGAGTGGTAGCCTCTGGATGCCCATGTAGTCCGCCATGAGGGTCGGATACAGGGTAACACCAGAGCCGATACCCATTGCGAAGCACAGGCAAGCAGCAAGAGCCTGATAGTAACCGGTTACCAGGGGGAAAGCTTGAAGCACAACGGCCATCCAAAAATACGTCAGCATGGCCAGGCCGCTGCGCGACACGTACCCTTTGTCAGAGAGTAGCGGAATGCACAGACGGCCGAACATATCGGTCATTGAAAACAAAGGTATTAGTCCCACGGCCGCCTCTAACGCAGTGCCCTTGTCGATGGCATAGTCGACAACCGTGGCCATGAAGACGTCGAAGTTGTAGTAGAAAATAATATAAGTCATCATAACCACATAAAACATTGGAGAAGTGAATGCAGTTAAGGCATGCCGCAGGCCCCAGGGGTTCACTGGCTTCTTTTCGTTCCCTTTTGCATCTCCTTTCTTTCCTTCCATGTCGGTAAGGTCTTGCTGCGTGCCGTGGCATACTGATCGGCTTGTCTCTTTCTGGATAGTGAAGACCAATTTGGCTTGTTTCGAGGCCCGGCCGTCTTCAGCTCGCTTCCTACGTATCCATATAGGTTCCTTCAGCACGAGGCTAATGGCAGCGATGTGGGCTATGAGTGCGCCGAAGATCATAACACTGCTGCGAAAGTTGTACGTCTGCTCCAAAAACAGCAACAGGCGTGGGAAGACAAAGGCTGAACAGGTCGATCCTGTGTACATAATGCCCACGGCAAAGGCTCTGTACTTGTCGAAGTACTGGTTGACGAATATAGGGAGCGTCATGAACACCAGGCCGGATCCCAAACCTTGAAAAAGCAAACAGAAGAGAAGTGATATTAACAGAGATTCGTTCCAACCAGCCGAACTGTTTGCTCCCACTTCCAGCAGAGGCGAGGGAACGCCAACAAAAGCTGCACCGCACCGCCTATTTGCCAAATGCCGCCGTACCACTAGCAATGGCAGCGCCGCTTAGCGGAGAGTTAGAGCCACATCAAAACTGTGGACTTCGAAATGCTCTGAAAATTGCGTCTCGACTCCGGCGCTGTGGAGTAGTGACAATAAATTAGAGCCGCGTCTTGGAGGTGGGAGACGGCTGTTCTAGTCCGCATTCCGCCGTACAAATTTCTCTTTTGTTTTCAATCACAAGTATCCCTGGGGGCGTTCAACCTCTTGGTTCCTAAACAGGGATACTTAATGGCTTGTAACGTCATTTTGGAGGCTCTCAGTTGAACGCATTCTGCTTTCTTTCAATACAATTTGGTCACACGGTTGACGGAGCAGATTTTTGTTTTAAGATGAAAGTTACCTTCTTGATATATATTTCACTTGCCCTCTCGGGTTTGTTATCCTTTTAGGCAAGCGCCACTGTTACTTGCGTCGCCATTGTCCATGAAAAGAGTTTCAAGCCTTGTGGCTGTAAAGGCTGCAGTTGGCGAATATGCCTGCGCACGTTCTCCCCCTCTCTCTTAGGTTTAATGTTGGAACAAAGAGAGCATAGCATAAAGTAGTGCTGCGGTAATCGGACATACTCGGAATATGTCAGGGCTTGGTTCTGTCAGGGGGTAAAGTTGGGCCCGAGTTGTGATTCGAGCCAGCTCGCTGACATGTTAGATTTCACATTATGGCCACAACACTTCTCTTCTGAAGGGTCGGAATTAAGGCTCTGGCTGCTCAAAACGTCGCGCACAAAATAAGCATCAGTAATTGACACGCAATTGACAAACAAGTTTAGAGCATGTCTATATGCCCAAAACATGTAAGAATTCGGTTTCTAATTGAAGCAAGTGCCCAACTACCGCGTCGATTCAGCATAAACCTTTGAAGTTCCCCTTTCCGGTCTTCTTGTTCTGAGTACAGCATTTTTCTTTGACTGCATTCTCAGTTGCACATGATCGGAAACGTACACAATGCTACACCTTCATTTTTAAAATTTCGAAACAAATGATTCGTTTCCTTTCGTAACTATAAAGCTAGCCTAAGCACAGATCTGAAGAAGGCAGGATTAATGCAACAGCCTCTTTCCGACTGCTCTCCCGCCCTTCCAAGAAAGAAGGATGACAGCACGTTTACTAACCAATCTTTTTATTTGCTGGGTTCAATCAAACACAGAATTACTCAACAAGCACAGGAGCGCAAAGTGACTGTTACTGTGTCAAATTTATTACAAGCACCAATGCTTTCTTTCTCTTCCGAGACTCAGCACAACGGTAGCGTTAAAGATAAAGTTCTATGCCAAGGTATTTTTACGCCTGTGTTGATGCCAGTAAGTAGATGTAATGAGTTATTTCTTAGCCGGATGATCCGAAAGATTCATCGCAATTTCTTCGTAATCATATCATGCACAGGGCTACTGCGCATATATTCTTACCCGCCCGTACAGTAAAGAATCCGAAGCGCCGCTGTGAATCTACGTTCACGTTGGGGGCTCGTTCCCTGCTGGTAAAAAATAACCCCTTCTTTCACTGTGTATACAACTTAAGATATACGCATGAAGCTTACCACAGTAACTCGGCTATCGTCACAATCGGGACTTTACAACTGGTGTGTGCAGTGTAAGCTGCACAGTGAGCTAGATTTATTTCCCTAGTAGTGGCGGCAGTTTTGTTTACAGAACGTCCTTTTTGCGTGCACAAAAACTGGTATACTAAGACGATTTGACGCTACTCAGTCTTGTACCCTGGACTGATGCAATGCCATCGCTATACGCAGATCAATCAGGGCGAAGGTTGTATACAATACACTAGTCGACCACGTTGCAGTGGATACGCGCCTAAAGTAGGCGCCACATGCCACGTGAAATGCTCATCAAACAGAACGCTTCAGTATAGTTGTTTACAAGCCGCGCAGCGGGAAAGTATTTTTTTGCCAGATGCGAACGCGCAGTGACGTAACAAAACAGTTGTATCCGAGCTCATTCGTTGCCCACTGGAACGCAGTGGCGGAATGCGCAACATTCCCTATGAGTCACTACCGTATTTACTCGATTCTGAGCCACAACTTTTTTCATTATCACGATGCGCAAAATGTGTGTGTGTGTGGAGGGCGAGGGGAAGGGTGTCATTTTTTAGAATATAAAATTAACCCCTGTATCCACTAGCACAATGAACACACCCGCGTATACTTTATCGTGGAGTGTCTGTATCTTTTTAACCATGAGCTTTTCGTAGCGCGTTCCTCAGTTTCGCGCCGACCGCAGCGCATACCTCGGCAGCGTGCCGCCATTCTGCGTGGCGAAACATCACGGCGTATTTATCTGTGGCGGGAATTCCTGTGGTGGTGGCACGCTGGGCGAGCTTGGCACAGCGCCAGTACGCTATGCGCCCTAAAATGCGTCGCCAGCGCTCCTCTTCGCAAAAAAAAAACGGATATAAATCCGCTCGGAAACTTTTACGCGAAAGCTTTAAGGCCATGTAGCGCAGAAAACCCAGTGACGGCGTTGCCGGCGAGGTCACCGAAAGCTTCGGACAAGTCAATTACAACAGGCTCCCAAAGATGGCAGCAGCCACACCAGTGGCGCATCGGAAACCCCTCACCCTGAGGTCTTCTGGTTGCGAGTTTGACACACGCTACCGATAATACGCCACACAGAAACGTTCGCACTGCTTCGTTAAAGAGGGACTTTATATGTATGTCGTGTGGTCTTACGAATAATTGTTAATATGAAAGAGGAAACAGTGTCCATGTCTGTGTGGGCAAGACGAACCGCTGTCGCATCATACCTTCAATGACGGCGCTTAAGTGTCCCCCGTATTTTTTTTTCAAAATCTTTTTTTACAAAAAGAGGGGAGGGGATGCGTAGAATAGCGAAAATACGGTATATTAACTCTTTGGGTTCTGCCATTTGCGCAACGCCATCTGTGTGTGCATCGCGCAGGCGGAGCACTGATCCGCTGAATCCACTCGTACTGCATGGTTCTGCTTCGCTTGGACGACAGCTGCACTTGACGAGGCAAGAGCTTCAAAATCACGAATTTGCGTGTTCCAGCGCTGTGTGACAGGCACTTCATATGCTCGAGGGCGACTCCTTTGTCCCAGTTTTAGTCCTCTCCGTTGACGTACATCTGCGACCTAGCGGCACACACTGTCGATGTTTTCAGTAAATGGCAGTCGCTTACAAACAGACGACAGTAATTGTGATCTAGTCTGGCTAAATGTGTGTAGTAGTTGTCAATGGTGTCCAGGACCGCAACGCTTTCTGTGCAACCGTGTATTGAGATGCATAGAGAGCCCGTGAATACTGCAGGGCTACGCAAGGAATGTCTCCTTACACTCCAGGTACTTGTAGTTTCTAGGTGCCTTGCGGCTTCCATTGTACACCGCTCGACTCCGAAGCATGTCGGCGGCAAACCGCTGACAAGTAGTGCGTGCAACTATGTATAACTTATTCACTTTTTTTGCACGTATGCAGCAAGTTGTATTAAGTAGGTCACGTGCTGCTGAATGCTTGAATTGTGTCATTCAACGCACTATGCTCTTTTTCAGTTATTACTGCAGGCAGTTAAAGTCACATTTGTGGATAGTGACACTGAAAAATATAAAATCTCTCCAAACCACCAGCACAAACAGCTTTTACTGGTTTGCTGTAGCGTTGAGCTCAGGCGACTGTCCGTGAAGTTGATTAACCTAAGGTATGAGGTCTTTGTGTATACTTAATATTTTGTTCAGCTCGAGTCTTTAAACTTTGTTTCATCAAAATATCAATTTATTTCTAAAAGAACTGCAGCAAAATTTATGTATATAATCAAGACCATTCCGAAGATACAGCGAAAGTTTTAACTAGAAAGCTGTAACTCCCCGCACATCTTGCTGAAATAGAAAACATAAGTATTATATCAAAATGGTTAACTAATTTTTCAGCGTATGGTATTTTTCTTCGTTATTTGGCTCATAAAAATAATTGCTTTTAACAAGCTATCTCTACATTGTAATGCATTTAATAACTGAACCACTCACAAAAGGGACGTAAGGTGTCTGAAACACATTGGATTCTCATCTGAGCCAATCAGCACCGGGTTTGGCTGGTATGACGCCGTATGCCACGTTAAGAATAGCAAACCTGAAGACGCTAGAAACTTGGAAGGACAGTGGGGTCAAACCTCGTCTGCAGGCACTGAATGCTTGCCTGACTGGTAGCGGAGGGCGTATCTGGAAATATTGCTGTCGTACTGATGTAGCAAAAACAAAAAAAAGCATTAGGAAAAAGGAAGTTAGCACCCGCACGAGCAAAGAAAAGACAAAGCAAGAGCAAGTCTGAGCTGAGCTATAAATCTTGAGGATTTGCACCCTCCCAGAGATATATTTATTACAAATGTAGTTATTTTGAATCTTTGCCGTTTTTCAAGAAATTCACTTTTTTTTGAGTTTCCCTTTTGCGCAAGCAATTTTGACTTTATTCCCCTAGAAGATTTTATAATGAGACGTTGTACAAAAATGTCAGATATCCAGCTATGCAATCAAGCAGAATAAGTAAAATAGCAACAATGTTTTGTTTTTATTGTACATTTATTAAAAGATTCGTTTTTTTCGTCATTAAACTATTATGCAATCTCAATTCATGGTATCATAATTATTTTTCTTCAATGCGCTCTTCATCTCTTTATGTACTTAATGGCGAAAAGACTTTGCTTTTCTATTACACAATCAAAATTATGATTGCTCGAGCCTGTGGTATACTTACTATGTTTTTATTTCTAATATGAACATAAAGTTTTTTTCGACTGATGTCACAGTTCGATTTGATTAAAAGGATACCGTGTTCAAGATAGACCCCTGCGGTATCGTTTGTACCTAATTTTAATTCTTTTTCCCAACAGTGTGGCGTCATACTTTACAGCTCACTTCAGCACCCTGTGCTGATTGATTTGGTTGCATTCCACTGACATGAGACATGGTCCAAGGAATGCACTGCCACAAATGCTCCCAATGAGTGACTTATTAACAGCACAGCTACAGCTGCTGCGATCAACAGCTTTGGCCACGCTTCTTACACGCACTCCACCTTACAGGCGATAGTCCTTGTACGCCTGGGCGACTACCCTCGGCGAGCAACTTTTTTCTATTTTTTACAGCGAGAGATCCGGTCCTCGGACTACAACTTCCGATTTCGATGTGGATGAGACAATGACCTTCAATGCCTCACAATGTGAAATCGAACTTAACTGCATGGTGGTATGGCTCAAGCTATGGTAATACACCGCCTGATCATATGACTATGACCACTGGGTACCTGACTTTGACCTTGAAATTTAATTTGAGACAGGGGCCACCTGACCTTTAGCTTTAACCTTTGACTTTGATTTGAAACAGTGGAGACCATGCTCAACAAAGCTTTCAGTCGTGTAACTAGGTTCAAGCCACGTTGATCCCCAGCCATTTTTTTTCGCGCCCTATTCATGGGGGCACATAGTTATGCGCAAGTTATATGTTACGCGCCCAGTCTGCGCCATGGCAAGTGTGGGCCGAGACTTGTTACGTAGGCGCAGCGTACAAGAACAGAGTAGCGAGCTGCGCTGAAAAATGATTATGACAGCATATCTGTGGAGGGTGGCGATGGAAGAGGACTGGAATTATATTGCAGCTAGACTACGTTCTCTGTAAGAATATGGGCAGCGCACTTTGTAGCGTAGCAACCCTTCGACGGGAAACACAAGAAGGTGAGAAACTCAGAACTTCTGTACTCAACCTACGGGCTCAGCGAGACGAATTACTCACTCGTGCTTTTCTCACGTATATAAGAGCGAACAACATCCGTTCCGAATGCGTTCCTACTCCCTCTAGCTGCTACATTCTTTCTTTACACCCAAAACTGACATTCGGCACACCAGAGAGATGCCGCAGGGAAACAAACTACTCAAAGGCGTCGCCTGTCAATTAGGAGAATCAATAGATAACATTGCAGGAGTCACCTGCGTAGTGCGCTTTCGTTTGTTCGGTCAACGGCTATGTTGATAATCTTTGTTCTATTCGGTTGGAACTTTCGCGGTTTTTTGTTTTGAATATAGGTAAAAAATTTTCCAAACATAACCGTAGCAACCGATCAACACATTGCGCGTCTTTATGAGATATATCCGAACCTGGCCTAGCACTCTCTGATGTGTGCTCGACCCACAGGTACTAATATCAATACAAAAATCAAAAAGAGAAAGCAGGCATGAAAGCCATAGATTATTTCATGCTGAGCATGCAGTGTTGCATAGGCATTCGTCAGAAAGCGGAGCACATGAGTGAAGACCTTTTTGCATGTCTCAACGTTCTAAAACATATGTAGCCCTTAATTTCCCGCGACTATATGGAGGACCGAAAGTAAATGCCCGGACGACTACTCTCATTTTAAAATCTTGACACAGCTGGTGAGATTGCAGCCAAAAATATAATTTACTCCAACGTTCTCCATCCTGGCTGGTAAAGAAATTTCTGCCTCACCGAATATAATTCCTTGAGTTACGGCAATCCACGTAATGGTAGGAGCGAAGCTTGACGCTATGATGCCGCCTGCCATGAAGATACTCCCGGCGAACATGAACGGTGGCGCCGTGTACTTTTGACAAAGAGGACCTGAAACTATGCCTGTAAGAAACAAAAGCAGAAATTACTCGCTGGTCTCCAAAGACGTCGCAAATGTATGCTCGATGGAACTCGCTTCACTTCGCCCATCTTTCGTGGCACAGTATAGCGACCGGTAATGGGCCAGCCCCCTTCTGGGCAAACGTACTATCAATGAAAGAGTCATAGTGTGACTGGAGGAGCGTGGGAGGCACAATCTACCTCTATACTGTGCCTCTGTTGATCGTGCGCACAGGTCCATAGGCGTGGACATCGAACTTTGTGCAGGCGTCTTACGTCCCTCGCACAGCAATTGCTATATATAAACGTACATCAATTGCTATAAATTGCGCAGTGCACGAGTATCTGAGATGACAGAGTAACGCTAAACTGACAAAATACTGTATCACCCCGTCCAGACCCACAAACACAACTCACATTTGAAAAAGCGCCCCCCCCCCCCCCCCCCCCGCCGCTCATTTTCGTATTTGCATCTCCGGGAAGATATGCAATGCAGTAGCGACGCACCAAACCTATAAACGCTGGTGTATTATTACCTTTTACTGCTTTCGTGTTCCCCCACACTCCTTTCTAGTACGATTGCACCAACGCCGATACAATACCCAACTCCGGTGACGATAACTGTCTTCAATTTTCGGTGACGTGCTCGCCATCCCCGCGCGTTCTCCGCGGAAAGATAAAATAGCAAGAAAAGACAACGCCTAAGCTACTGCTGAAAGGAAACAATTAAGCGAAAAGTTCATTCCGCGGTGGAGTTTCCACTCCTGTTCGACTTTCCGCACACATCATTCATCTGTAACTCAACGTTTAGCAGGTTGAGACTTCGTCGACGATCCGAAGAGCGCAGCAAGGCCAGACGCTTCCCTCTTATGCTCGGGATGCTACCGAAAGTGTGCTGCCTCTGCCTGGTGACCATGTTCTATTTGACAGCGAAACCTTCCTCCTTCTTTACGGCCATATTTTGCGTTACCTACGCAGCTCCTCACGCTCAGGACCACGCCGAATCTCGCCTGCTGACTGTCGCTGATCCGACTGTTCAGCGTCTTCCATGGCGCGTTTTCTATGCCCTAAAATCGGAGCCACAAAAAAGACGACGTGATGACGGGGGTGTTAAAAGCTCTGGTTTTCGCTTTCTTTCTCGGTGATTACTCACGAGTCAACAACCCCCCCCCCCCCCCCCCCAACGATATTGCCACCGGCAAAAGCTCTTAACTCGGATTAGATTCTGAGACTTCCAACGTCGATGGGGATGCACAGTTACGATGCACCTTGTACCGAAGCGCCCTGTATCACCCCCGCCCAAATGGTGTCATGAAGTGCTCCAGGTTCTCATAAATGATGCCCCGAAATAGTCTTCTTTTGCAGTGAACCTCAAGGGTAAAATTAATTGTACGTGGTTCCGGGAGCTTTAAGGACCTGAATGCAATATTTAAAAAATGTCATGATTTAATGATGCTTCAAGGAAAAATTATTTTTTAGAAAGTACATTTTTTGGTCACGGCATAGAATATTCCCAGCTCTTAGCTCATGAGAGGTTATAATGAGTGCGGCATATTCTCTCTGCGCTAAATGACACTGGGGCGGTAATTTGTCTAGAGTGCTACGGCTCATGTAGGATTGTACATACGTGAACCCAACTCATAACATTGATAGTCACCAAGAAGTAAACGCTCTCGAAAGTGTACCATCATGTCATGGCCATGATGTGCTGCTGGAACTATCAGTATCACCAATTCAGCATCGCCTATTGCAGGGCAAGGCCTGCCTCACGGCCCTCAGTTAACCTCGTCCAGCTTCAGCGGCGTCCACGTTACCACAACCAACTTCCTCTCCTCATCCTCCCAACTCACTTTGACGCCTTCTGCTACATGCGGCTGAAGGCGTGACCTCACTTATGTTCTCAGGACTATGGTCTCGTGCGGTGTAGCTCCGTTTCGCATCCATCGCAATTGTGCTAAGCGATAGCTTGTTGGCTACACTTCGACATCAGAACCGAAGCCGCCCTCATGACTAGGAAACTCACCGACCATGTCGCCCATAGCTCCCATGAGGCATATGGGCCAGGCTGCTTGACCCCGGTCCACATTGAACTCCTTCATTATTCCGACGTAGAGGAATCCCGACGATCTGATGGTGGCAGAGGCGAAGAGGGTGGTCAGAGCGCAGATGACGGCCACGTACCAGCATTGATCAATTCCTCGTGTTTCCTGTAGCGCCGCCTTGGCCTTGCCAGCTCGGCATTCCTCCTGGACAGCCATCCTGTTGAGAGCGTGAACACTGTCCGCAATTCTTTTCTTCGCGGTTTTATATGGGTGGTAAGAAAAAAAGACTGTAATGTTGTCTAATATTTGCGTTTAGTTTCATCGCGCTTCTATCTGCGGGGTAAGAAAAAGATGTGAGAGTTGTGCATGAAATCAGGCACACCACTTATCGCATTTATTTTTATAGTTCTTGTGCGCGCTTTATTGCGGAAAAAAATCAATATTTACACATCACCAAACCATCATAGGGGGATTCACAAGTTAAAAACAATCTAATAATTACAGTGCTTTCCGAACTCACTGCCAATCCATTGTAAGTCCCCACTAGCAAAATCCTGAAATAATTCCCAGTGGCGCAGTGCCGAACGGTATGGATCCAAGAATCTGACACTGACTGCGCGTCTTTAACGCAAGCTGAGCTTCTTTCTCGCAAGATAGTGTCAGTACCTTGCTAGCGGATCTTACCGCTTAATCTACCATAGTAGCTCCGTAGACTTCTTCAAAATGGGCAGCGCAGTTAACGTGACGAGCGAGGCGAATATCCGCGCAATTGCGTAAGCAAAATTAAGCCCTACAAACACTGCCTCTTGCTGGAACCCTTTCCGAAGAGAAGGATGCCGAAAAACCAAAAGCAGGTGATCTCGACTATTGGCGAAAATGCGAACATATCCCGACATTCCCGCTTGCTGCGGACTTCACATGAGAAGACTTCGCATTCAAGGCCGAAGGCATTCACTTGGCCATGAATGGATTGTTTAAGCGTTTGAAATGCTTTTTCGAACGGTGCTTAGGATAGCCAACATTATCATATTTGTGGAGTAGATATGCTGACAGAATACCGGTGTATTCAGGAGGGCTTTTTGGCGGTACAGTTTTTTTTTTGCAAGCGATGTTGATTGCCTCAGGTCAAAAAGGTTATGAAATGAGCGATGAGGAGGATGCTTAAAGGAATGAAAAAAAGGTTGGCAGATATAATGAAATCAAGTAGTGAACGATTATATGAACCCTGTGTCCAGACAATATAGGAACCCGGATTGTCCGGTGAGAGACCCTTTGCCACCAGGTGCAGAATTCTCGTTGGCTTCAGCGTCGGGCAAACCCGCAACAGGTGGTGAACATCCGCCTCACAGTCTTTGATTTTGCAGACTCGACACCCGGGGCGGAGATATAAATCTGGTAAATGCGGCCACTTGCGTGTCACAGCTTTAGTTAGAGCAACTCCAACCCGTACCCTCCGAAACGCAACATCCTCTGCACGGGTAAGTCTACTACGGGGGAAGGTTACCGCATACGGAGGTATTATAGCACGTGTGCGGCGTCGGAGGTGTTCCTTTCTTGCTAAAAGGAGGGTGGTGTCATCCAGAGCGAAGACTCGAGGCAAAGACGAGGCTGGGGTCGAAAGGCGGGTCGCAGAACCATCGCGGCTTTGTGCGCTCCGGAGGTAACGCGGGAACCACTCAATACAAATTTGGATGGATGCCTTGGCAGATTTCTGGGGTGCGACTGACACGTCGTAGTAGGCGTGTGACGTAAAGGGCGTCGGTGCGAATGACAACGCGGGCTGTAGGTAACATGGGAACCACAGCCGCCGAGCAAAGTGCCTCTTGAACAGCAAGCATCTCTGCACAGAAGGAGGAAGTAGGTTCTGAGAGGAGAAACCTTGACGTTTTGTGCAGGGCGGGCTTGCAAGGAGAGTAAACTGCCATTGTTGTTTCGCAGGTTTGGTTGCTTGTGTCAACGTATTTAACGATGGAGCCATGCGGCAGATTGGCGTCTTGCTCTCTTATTCGGTCGCGCAACGACGATGCCGCGCGGGTAGATGATGGCCGACGTAGATCAGTTGGTTTATTGTTGCTTAGCTACATAAAACACCAGTGACGAAGAACTGGCAGGAGCGGCTGTAGAATATAGTGCGATGAAGCATATGCCCGGAGTGCACACGTTGTCTGTGTAAGGTTTGAGTTTAGGCGGTGAGCATCGCGTCGTTGCTGGACGAGCTCATCTAGTGTATTCAGCTGAGCATGTTCTTAGAGCACAACGATCGGGGCGATGCGGGGAAGGAAAGTGATGACCCTCATTGCCTCCCAATTACCAGCTTCAAGGCGATCCAATTGAGCTCTCGTTAACTGCTGGAATTGAGCTTGGTAAACGAGGCGCGGTTGCACAACCGCCCGCACCAACTGTCGTGCAACATGAGAGCAGGCTCCGCCTGTTTTAGGAGAAGTGCGTCTAATCAGACCAAACGCCTGAATTGCTTGCTTTTTATTCCGAGAAATCTAAGCGGTGCCTGTTTCTGACTCGTGTATTGTCAAGCCCAAGATTTTTGTGGTCGAACTTTCTTGATTCGAAGTTCCGGATAGATGGAGACGAATTAGTGTTGCATCGAGTGTACGGCGCCGCCGGGGTTCTTCAACGTGCACTGGGAAAGCAGAGCACGCAGTCATTTTTATATTCCGCCGCCACCGCAGTGCGGTTACCTACACCAAGATTTCCCTCTCCTCCCGCCTCCCCTGCCTTCTTCATTTTACTCAGCAGTCAGACCCCAAAACCGGTAAGGTAACCGGCGAGTCTTAAGAGAGTGTTCATCGAGTAATTGAGTCGGTCCACACGTATTGGGTGTTAAGGCTGCGACTTGAAGCGAGAAGCGCCGTTTGCGGGTAAGCTGTGAAATGAAAAGCCACAAAAATTAGGAAAAATAAGAAAATGTCGATACCCCTAAATAGCGGCTGATTTCTGTGACGCTTCGTGTACTTTAGAGCAGCTATGCGCTTATCTAGTACTGCTGACAACAAGAGTGACACTCCTAATGCACGCTTCACCTAAAGTCGCGCCGTATATGATTTGAAGCTGCTGTGGCCCTGTGGCCATAACAATATGTTGATCGCACGCAGCCGGACGACGCTGGACTGACCTTCAGCAGTACTATAATTCATTCCAAAAATTTTGGTGTATGGTATTACTATATTGGGCAAGAAGCATTTCTCTTGAAATGCATGCGTAGAGTGCGTGCGGCAGTGTTCTATGCTTAGAGCTAATCTCCGGGACGAAAGGCGCTCTTAATTTTTCTTTTCCTGGTGCACTCACCTGGGAAGCAACTGTTAATGAGGACAAATAGGGATAAGTTAGTTTAGGTGTGTAGGTGTGCTTATCAGATACTACAGTTCAGCAGCTTCTCAGAAGGCAACGTGCTTGTTATCTCAATGCCCTGTGCGTCATGCCAAGTAAGGCAAGCGGACGTTACAAAGAAAGGTCAGCGGTAAATGCAAGACACCCCCTTTACCCTTCCCTGTCTTGCGGCCAGTCAAGGTTGGCGCCGTTCCGTGCTGTTGCGTGCTGAGAGATTATTACCATCATTAGAGAAGCGACGCGAGGTGAATGTTTTGAAATTATGTCGTTGTTTTTTACGAAGCTTAAAAACATGCTTAAGATTGTGTAAATAACTGTCATGGACTTTGATTATTTGGTTCGCTTCATGTTTATGCGGCGTCAACTGCTGCCTGTTGTTCCTCTTAGGCAGAATGGCATAATTGTTGCAATTCGAGCAGTACCCCGTAGGCGCCTTGGAGTATTTACTTACGCTAGTTTGAGCATGATCATAAATTTTTGTGTCGGCTGCCCGCGTGTGAGCTATCTGTGACAAAACGGTATGCATTACAACGTCTCTGACTAGACCTTGCGAACTGACGACACTCGTATGGTATGCAAAGAGACAATATAATCGCGATTTTCTTAACGCCAATATTTGGGAGAGGATTGAAAAAAACGACCGCACAGGTACCACATGGTTTGTAAGAGAATTACGGAGCTTAGCGTGTGGTGCTATCTGAGGATTATATATTGTCTACAAACGGCCAGCTAGACGGAAAGCAACGGAATGAACTGACAAAACCTTCGGTGGGCTGCTCCTGAGGTTCCAGCTTCGCACGATTTACGAGCCATCATACGAGTGGCAAGTTTTAAATTCCAGGGACTAGCATACTGCATTCGTAACACGAATGGCTGAATAATGACAGCAGCAAGGCGTTTTAACACCACTGATATGCAGCAATAGAGGATGTTGATATCCATTTTCGTTTTAATTTCGGCATGGGAGACCAAAGAAAAGTCATAAGGACTAGCTCCACCACTGAGAGTACATGCTTTTGGCGAGTAGTTACTACCTTCCACTGATAACTGCGCGGATGGGTGTGGAACGTTTTAGGCGACTATCAGGCAACAGTTGCGTACTAGAAATGTTCTGCTAAGTGGAAAACACTAGAAATGCGGCAGCCTCGAAATTTACATTGTAAATCTGAACTATACCGTGTGTGAGTAAAATTTCAGCGATTGACTTCGTTAAATACTGCACTGACGACGACAGTATCAAGTCTCATTCAGTACATCTGGCTTCGCAACGTGCGTGCGAAATTGGGTTTAGAGTTGTGCCCGGGCTCGAACCCGGCGGCGGCTGCCGCATTTCCATGAAGGCGAAATTCAAAAGGCTCCCGAGTGCCGTGCAATGTCAGTGCACGCTAAATATCCCCAGGTGGTCGAAATTGTTCCGGAGACCTCCACTACGGCAACGCTTCCTTCTTTCACTCCCACCTTCCTCCCTTTCGTGACAGCGCGGTTCACGTGTCCACAGAGCAGTGAGACAATTGCTGCACCATTTCCTTCTCTCAAAAATCAATATATTTGAAATAGTACTGCTCTTTTTTTAAAAAATCTTACTTAAAACAGCCTGTGTTTAACGTGCTATACGATAAAGTACATACACAGAGTAAGGCAGCAGGAGTGTAAGGTAACGACCTTCTTAGAGAAGAACATTGCCAGCGTGACTTTGCACCCCCACGGATACTGGTTATCTCAAAGGCAACCCCACTACTTGCTTAATCTTTATGGCCACATTTACAAGACGTTGTGTCCTGGTCGTTCAGGGTGTAAACAGGATGCAACAAAGAGAAGTTTCGATTGAGGAAGGCTGTCTGGCGGGAATAGCTTGGCGGCCACAGTCTCCTTTCTCTTATTTACCGAGGCACTTGCAGTGCTTATGTCAAGCGGCTCTTGCCCTTCTGTGAACATTTTCTACAAAGACATATGTTGTTCTATGCGCCGTCATTTCTCAACTGAGCAACGCACTCAGGCTGTAGAAATGAAATTTCACCTTCTTGAAGCTGCAGGATTCCATACAAAAGTAGGTAAACACGAGTAGATATTCTCTAGAAGGGCAGCCCATGCTTGCGACCGCATCATGGCATAACGTGCCGTGCACCGGAATGAGAAGAAACAGCGCTTTTTGTGGCCACCAAGTTTAATTCCTATCGGGTTGCGTCGACAGCAAACGTATATAATTCGCTTGCGAAAAAAGAACGGCAGAACCGTGAAAAATGCCAGAAAACTTTTGCTTTTTTTTGTAGCGACCAATTTTTTCTTGCTTCGTAGTAATTTTCTGAAGCACATTTTTGTATCAGCTGCACAAAATTTTGTTGTTACGACGAAAACTTTCTTTGTTAGTGCAAGTTCATTACCAAAAACAATACAGAAAATCTGCGTGGCTACAGGAATTTTCATGTGTTTTTTTACTGGGTTCTGGGAAAACTCTCGAAAGAGCTTCGTTCTGAGCACACAGCCACACACTGTTCCCATGACGTATTTATCAGCTTTTCAGGTTCTGAACATGCGCTTCTTGTTGTTTGGACAACGTACCCAGCAGCAATATGAACAGAATTCCATAGCTGCTGAGATAAGGAAGCTTGCATCTTCGCTCCAAAAATTATATAATATTTTGAAAGCTTGCTTTCGTGCATGCATTTGTCCCCTCATTAGCTGCGTGCATATCACAGACATAGAAGCATTGTTTCCATGAATGAGGATACCGCCATAACGAGGTTTACGCCATTTGCCTTATTTGCCGCGTATTCTTTTACATTAATTTACTTACCTTTCATTAAGGGTTCCTCGCACATGGTCCCTTAAATCGGGAATTAAATGATGTGCGATGAAAAAGCAATTTATTCAATCAAAAAAGAGTAGCACAGAAGTAAGATTACTTATTCGTTTTTTGAACTTTGGGGTTGGTTTTTTGGGTGTAACGTCCAAATGCGGCTCAGGCTTTGAGAGACGCTGTAGGTGAGCGACGTGAATTCTTTGCTTGAATGCTAAAGCTTTCATGAATGAACAACATTGTAGGAAGACTCGAAACGACAGTCAGCCAGTTTCATTCAAAATTGAACAAATTCGATATGAAAGCGACAGTGATGCTGATTACGTAGCACCACTTATTCGTTAAAGAAGCCAGGCATGATGGTAGTATTGTTTTACGGCGTTATACTAGTTTGAGCAGTGTTTTTTAAAGAGAAAGCTTCGCTACGCTATGCTTTCAAGAGGGCAGCGTCAATGCAGGCACGTGAAAGGTGTCACGTGGTGTCACGTGGCAGGTCATATGACCTACTGACGTCATCGCAATCTGCCCACCCTGGCAGGCGGCAACTGCCCCACCGGGCATCGGGCATTTAATCGACGCTTTACAGATAATCTGTTCGGCAGTGCGTGCGATGTTTGTGAACGTAGCCATGCAAAGGAAGCTTTTGCTTCTCACCAGGATTAACCAAAGTTTAAACCACAGCTAATTTTTTTTTATAAGCGCCGTGTTTTTTCCCGTTTCTCACAACACTGGTATCCGAGGATATATTCCCTCTTTAGGTATCACATACAGTTGAATGCGCATTCTTCTTTTGCGACGTTTTTGTAGAAAATAAAACATCTGTTCTGCAGCCTAAGTGTCATTAAAATCCATATCCATTACTAACTGTGCTCCCACGTAGAAAGCTGGCCAAGTACTATTTACTCAGGTTTATGGGTTAAAGGCCCCAATCGGCTCAGGCGGTGTGGGAGGCCGTAGTGAAGGGCTCGGGACATTTCGACCACCTGGATTTCTAGTCTAATGTAGCAATAGGAACACATAAGCAAGAATTGCATCTTCATTTCTTTGATTTAATCAACTTCCAGCTCCCATTGTCTGAATAACTCCACAGTTTTTCGCTCATCGTCATGTTTTATCTTAAATAATGATTTAAATTTATACTTTGCAGTGGGTGTATTTAAATATATAAACGTCATAAGATCTTGTAGCATATTTCTGAACAGACAGAGGTCATATTTCACAACAGGCAGAAATGTCACAAAGAAAGCCCTGTTGGACCGACGATTCCAAACAGAGTTAAGTTCTTGCGAACTGCCAAAGTTTAATACATAGCCTCATTACACTGACAAACACGAACTTTTCCCTGAGCTCCATGTGGATGCAAAAATAAGTGGTGGCAGATTAGAATACCAGACCGCGGAAGAAAAATAAATGAAAAAAAGAAAGAAATGGGGGCGGGGGCGGAAAAGCGCGAAAGCAAGGAGGGAGGGGGTGGAAGCAAAAGGTTCCTGAGAAATCACAGCAGGAGGTGCAGGGCACAAGGTAAGGGTAGAAGGATAACTTAAAGATAAAAAAAGGAAAACCTGAGGGAAATGGGGATTTGGGGGAAGGGGGAGAGCACCGGGCGGGAGTGTATGGTGAAAGAAAAGATAAAGCAGGGATACGAAGAATTAGGAAAACCTGTGTAATGTTTTTTTTTCTTTTTTTCCTCTGACAATCTGCAACACCCTTTTAAATAATTAAGCCAGTGCCGGAATGTACCTGAGATATTACAAGTTCCTCCTGAATACGTTGATCTCTGCTCATTAATTGTCAGGTGTTAAATTTGTGGCTTAGGAATGGCTCTGCCTTTTTTCTATCCCTTACAGGTTTCAAGCTTAAATTTCTAAATTCAATTTAAAAAACCGGTCATGTACCTGCGTTACATACACGACATTTTTATGAAATGGGAAAACTGTTCTGTGAGTCTAAGAGGTCTCGTCTCACATATTAATTCATTCCACTATAGCATTAAATTTACCTTCTACTCTTCTAAAACGCTTCAGTTTTCTCGGCACCACATTTCGTTTGGAAGATAGCCATTATAAGACTACACTCTACAAGAAGCCTACGGGCCGACATCAATATTTAGATTTCACTAGCCGTCATCCTAGACACTGTAAGCAAGGCATATTTCTAGGACAGGCAACTCTCAACGCACCTTAGAAGGTATGTTCCTACGACGGCGATGTTTGAAACCCCTCCACTGTTTAAGAAACGCCCTAATGTAAAAGGACCATCTCCAGAACTCGCTTAAAATGCTTTCCAACGAGCCACTACTCTAAAACAAAGCGATGTACAAAAAAACGACCAAAAGGTAACAGAGAGCTGCCCCCTTGCACTTATAACGAAATACTCAATCGCACTTCCGAACACAGTCAATATTTTGCAGAAGTACCACCCTTTTCTAAGTAGCAACGATCGTCTCATGAGAAGGTTTGCCGATGCACTAAATCTAACATACATACGTAACGCAAAATTTAGAGATATTCTAGTACTCGCCAGGCTCGATAAGAAACCCAAGCCTACAGTAAGCTCATGCTCTCGACGTAGATGCAAGCATGCATGAATTTACAAAGCGGCACTACATTTAAAAGCAACACAAGCGACTTCGTCTTCGATATAAAGACTTGCTTTAACTGCGCGCCATCAAATGCTACCTGCTTGGTTGAGTGGCCATCTTGTCGGAAACAATATATCACAGAAACCGAGCAATCCTCGAGCGCCAGACTAAATGGCCAGAAGGTACAGAAGGCAGTACCGGAACATTTCAATCAACGTAATTAAAACTTCGATGACCTTAACCTATTAATTCTTCAAAGCAGCTTCAAATCTGCAGGGCATAGCAAATACAGAGAGGCATTCCTAATCCACAAGTTTAAAACCTTATAATCAAAAAGGATCAACATATCCACAGGAAACTTAAAATCTCTCAGGAACATTCCTGCTATGGCGTAATTCTTAAAAAGGCATTGCAGAGAAAAAAAAGAAAAAAACATTTCGCCGTTCTTCCGAATTCTCCATCTTGATACGTGAGCGCAAGCCGCTGAACAGAGGACTACATGACAGATGGCGACGGAATGATTTAATGGCGCCGAGCCTACCACGAGCGCTGCGTGCAGCGCCACTGTCCACTTTGTCGTCTTTTTGTCAAGGAAGGAACAAAGGAAGTTTTTTATTCCAAGCGTGTGCACATACTTGGGGGGACGGCAAAAGGAACAGTAAAAGTCTGACGAGGCCCGTCCTCCCTGGTGCACCAGACAGCAACACAGCGTAACATGTGTAACAGTAATGTAACATATAAATTAGCACAAACGAATTACAATGCCAAAATTACCATAGGCACGTCAAGAAATGAAACAAAATAAGTAGTCATTTGCATAACTTACTAGGCACTTTTCACGAGTGTAAGTTTATGAAGGTACTACGGGAAGCATTTCTGTTAATGTTTTCCTAAATGTATTTATTGATGAGATATTTTCTGTGTTTGCTAGAACTTAGAAGAACTGTTATCTGGTATAGAGTAGTTTGAGAGCCATAATTTGTTCTTATTCTGGGCGGCCTGGTACCTAGTATTGCTTCCACTTCTGCTTCCACTGTATTGTATACATTGTATCTATACTGTTTACGTTTTCTGGATCTTGTTATTTGTTTTATTCTGGAGGAAATTTATTTTGTAATACCTATTTTCACTGTATTCTATTTCATTGTTGTTTATCCTAAACCCACTCCCCTCTGTAATGCCTTTGGCCCTGAGGGTACAATAAATAAATAAATAAATAAATAAATAAATAAATAAATAAATAAATAAATAAATAATCTCTTAGCTGCTATTTTTGGTGTTGATCAGTGTGCATGATGTGTGAAAGTGTACCTCTGTAAAACAAGTGCTGAGCATGACTGGGAAGCCGTAGTGTATTTAGTTTATAAATATTTAATGCCTTTCAGCTACCCAAATGTGGCACTGTGGTCTCTAGATATGAAATACCTGCAATGAGTCTAATCGCTCTTTTTTGTAACAAAGAGTCATTTCAAATTTGCGTCCGATTGGCTGCCCCAAACTAGAAGGCATTAGTGAAGATGAGATCGTACAAGCGCAAAGTAAAGTTTTTTTTTGTAACCAAATTGGAAGAATAGACCTAAATTTATTGATCATGCCAATAGAACGAGCGACTTTGAATCGCAAAGTATTTATGTGGTCATTCCACAACGACTTTTCATTAAATATGACTCCGAGGAACCGCACAGACTCAGCACGTTGGATCACATTATTTCTAAAAATAACGCTTTGTTCCATCTTTATAACATTGTCTTTAGGTTTAAAGTATGCAAACTTTGTTTTATTGATATTTAATTGGAATCTATAAACGTTTAACCAAACAGAGAGCTCGTCCAGGCAAAGAATGCATTGGATATCTGTAGTTTCAATATGTTCCGTGATTATACCACTGCTTTATGGTTTCTTTCTCCTTACCCTCCAGCCCTGTCCTACGCCCCAATTCGTATTTTCCCACAGTGTTTTCTGATTTTTTTTTCTGTTTGCTTACGTTACCTTCTACCATTACCATATTCGCTAGAACCTTAAACTTCCTTGTAATATTTCTTAGTGGCCCTTGATTTCCACCATCCTCCCCCCATCCCTTGCTTTTGCGCTTTCTTCGCACCCGCCCTATTTTCTTTCTCTGTAACTTTTTTTTGTCCCCGGTACATCCGTCTGCCATGCGGCATAATTCCTATATGCTAGTTTTTCAGGTCAACCCAGTTAGTCATACCATGCCACCTGTAGCAGCTGGACACACAGCCCATTAAGCCCACGTTTGCAGCCTCTCCACGCTCCACACCCATAGGTTTCTTTCTCTGGAGCTCCCTTTTTTATTTTCGCACTTTTCATCTCAGCCATTTAGCCCTCTTTAGCAGCTATCATGCCTAGTCAAAATGCACCCTCCAAATCATAACGCCATTTCCACTTCGCACCCTCCTCCCATTCACCAGGCCTTCCTTTTCGGAGTGAAGAACCTTTTTAAACCCCGCCAGTGATGAACGCTTTGCCCACACGAAGACAAGTCTTATTGCTGAAACGTTGGCGAGCACCCTGAGGCTTTGCCTTCCCTTGTTAACTTTGTGTGGGCCAGGAAGCCACCTGCGTGGCCTCTGTCTACCATGATATTGTACAAACTGGAGCTTACTTGTGTCTCAGCTCTGTCCATCGCAATTTAATGAGGCTCTGTTACCGTGTGTCATAATTCTTGTTCTACACATAAGTCTGCCACTCATTCCGTTTCGACGGTGCGTCATAAATGGGCCGCATTCATCAACTATCGTGCCGAGATTATAATTTGCCCCAGTCACAAAAGATTGTAACCCTTAAGTTCGTATATCTGCGGATACAATGATTTTACTCTTTTGCGTGCAAAAAGCACTAAGGCAAAATCATACTGCAGAGTGGGCATTTCTGGAGCATGTTACGCGGAAGCTCCTGATGTTTAACGTATTTTAATTGGTAATATAGGAGTACACTCCCAACATTAGCTAATCCTCAAGAATTTGCCCTCCAATCTTAACTCCTAGTCGCGTTACACGCATTAACCGCTGTAAAGTTTGCATCTAAACGCATTGTACCAATTAGAACCTCTTGAAATGTAATAGTTCATAGTGCCAACAAGAGAAGGTAATAAACACAACTCACTGCAGTTATTTAGAGGCTATGTTTAAACAAAAGGCATAAATCGTTCTCTTTCCTTCAGAGAAAGCATTGCTTTAAAAATGTTTTCAGGATGAAAGACGGAAAAAAAAGTTCCTTTTTGTGAGTAACCATGCACGTGAACTTCCCTCAACTCTGAGACCTACACGCGCGAGTCGTTACTGTAGTGCTTGGTTCTGTTGGCGTGATATGCTTCAATAATCAGAAATTATTTGTCAGTATTTATTTCAGGCTATATTAATGAAAAAAGGTATTGCAGAATGTTTTCGTAACTATAGCCTGTAGCCAACGTTAACACTTTTGCTGAGCAAAGTAGCAGGCAAAGAAACGCGCGTACCTTTCTTGTGGGTTTCGCGGCGCGATGATGAGTGCAAAATGACTCCACTGAAGACAGCAGGCGACACCCGCGCGTAAACTGGGAGGCAGTAGAGAAAGGCGTTATCTGATAAGTCAGGAAGCCGCTATATTGACGCATACTAAGCAGAAAATGCGTCCTTGAGGTCTTGTGCTGTCCGCTTTAAACTGCCTCAGAGAAAGGCAAGATGACGTTCCGCGCTCCTTGAAAAACAAGAAAACTATCAGAATTTTATTTATCATGAATATCACTCTGGAGGGACGCCATATGCCATATAAAATGTCTGGGGAAAAAAATAGCGCTTTTTGCATTCTTCATTTTTGTAGCTTAAAACCTTCAGAAACGCACTAAACACAACGGTAGCAATATAAAGAAAGCATATTTGTCCGAAAAGCATTTCTGTTCGAAAGTCATTCTTGAAAAAATGTTATATAGCTGGTAAATCTCGTGAACAGTTGACATTGTGGCAAGAAACACAAAAAGATGCGCGCAACAAAAAAAAAAGCTTAAGCGGGAACATAGGGCTGCGCTTGTCGTGCTTTTTTTTTTCTGCTGTCTACGTGTATTGACACAGTTTGACATGAAGCCTTTCGTGGACATGGTTTCGTCTAGGTCAAAGTTGGCACTTTGGGTACTACACCACTATGGCACACTGCCTAAAAAATGCTCAAAGGCCAACAGAGTAGGCTTTTCGTTGGTAAGTCGTATGGTATACAAGGAGAAAAAAAAGACGTGAAAAAAATAAAGCGGAATAAAGTGGAAGAACGAAGCGGCTTCTCCCCGTCAAAGGACCTCCTTCCAGCCAATTTCGTCGGCCGCATCTCATTAGCCTGCTAGTGTGACAACGCAGGGAGTGGCAGATGAAAGGGGATAGTCTCCTCCTTTTATGGTCGGGGAAAGTCCTCTCCCAGCTTTCTCACGCTAGCAGCTTCAAGAAGATCGGCCCATGCCATTGGCTGGAAGGAGGTCTTCTGCCGAAGAAAATCGTCTCTCTTCAGTTGTGTCCGACTACAGTACCTTCATGCCAGTCCCATCGCTCGCTTCGCAACAGCACTGTTTTGGATGGTTCAGTTCGTTTGTTTTCTGGGCCTCGCAAGGGGTTCGGCAACTTACAGTTTATCATGAGGCGCTGGCAAGGCTCATGAGCACTTTTTCGTACGGCACCACGTCTCGTAAAAAAAAGAGGGGGATTGTGCTTTCGCTTATCAGTTTTTATAATTTCGAAGACGCGGTTACCTTCGGCGCTGTGGCCCAACAAATCATGGCCATTTCGGCCAGTTAGTGCGCTGGAGAGGTTGCTTTGCCTGCAAGCTTCTCGAAAGAGCATGCATGTTGGCGCAAAGTGGTCAATATTTTGTTGGGCCACAGCCGCGAGTGTAAGCACTTTTCGAAATTTTAAAAACTTGTATTGTTATTAATTGCAGTGGGCTATACGCCACAAAATAAATAAAGAACTCAAGAGTAATAAATCAAAATTAACTGTTCAAAGTTATTCAACCAGTCTGCTACTTAGCACATCCTAGCTACATTCCGACGTCCTACACCGCTGACATTATTATGCCGAAGAACGCGTTCTTCTAACTCAGAAGCCTATTTTTAAACATTGCGCAAAGTCTTAGGTGAAACAGCATGTACACCCCTTTAGATACCACATACAGTGTAATGTGCAAACTTCTTTTGCGACGTTTTATCGTTTATCGCCACTTTATAGTTTCTTTCACCCTCTCCACCCTCCTTCAGTTTCTGTCCCCCCCCCCCCCCGCCTCCCTGTCGTCCCTTCTATTCTCTTCGTTTAAGTTACCTTCTACATTTAAATTATGCCTTGTAGCTCCTGCTATCATTTCTCAGGAACCCTTGGCTTCAGCTCCCCCCCCCCCCCGTCCCTTCCTTCTGCGCTTTATCTGCACCGTCCCCTATTTCTCTTTTTCTTTAATTTCTTTTTTCACTCCCTGTATTTCGTTCTGCCATGCTGCTTAATTCCCATATACTGGGTGTTCAGGTAAACCCAGCCAATCACACCAAGCCTCCTGGCGCAGCTGGACACAGCCTTTAAAGTCCATGTTCGCTATCTTTCCACGCTCCACTGCCCCGGATTACGATCTGCGGAGCTGGCCTGCTTCTTTTCACTGATTTTCAGCTCAACCGGCGCTTCAGCAGCCATAATGCGTGGACGAGATTCAAGCCCCCTCCTCCCTCTCACCGGGCCTTCCTCCTCGGATTGAAGGCCTGTTTTGAAACCCCGCCTATGATGAGCGCTTTAACCTAACGAAGACAAGTCCTCTTTTCGAAACGTTTTCTAGACCCCTGAGGCTTTTCCTTCCCTTGTTAACTTTGTGTGTGTCAATCAACCATCCGCCTCGGCTCTGTCTACCATAACATTCAACAAACCTGAGTCTCAGCCCTGTCTGTCGCCTTTATAATGGGGTTCTCTTACCGTGTTTCACAATTCTTGTTTGACACTTAGGCCTGCCAGCCATTCTGTTTCGACGGTGTGTCTTCAATGGGCCGCATTCTTCAACTATCAGCTTTGGGTTTGTTGTACACGGCTTGGTTATTGCGTGGCGAGATTATAATTTACACCAGTCAAAAAGTATTGCAACCCTTTCTTCGTACATCTCCAGAGATAATGCTTGCACTGATTTGCGTGTAAATTGCACAACGGCAACATCATGCTGCAGCGTGACTTTTCTCGAGCGCGTTACGCGAAAGCTCCTGATGTTACACTTATTTTCATTGGTAACATTTAAGTACAATTCCAACATTAGCTAAGCCTCAAGCACTTCTCCAATTTTACCGTCTAGTCTACCGCATTGAAAGTTACATATAAACACAACGTATCATTTAGAACCTCTCGAAATTTAATCGTCAATAGTGCCAGACAGAGAAGCTAACAAAAACAGCTCATTGCACTTATTTAGGTGCTATGTTTAAATAAAAGGCCTAACTACTTCTCCCTCTTTCAAAGAAAGCATTACTTTGAGGATTGAAGAAGAAAAAAACGTTTATTTGTGCCAGTAACCGTCATCTTCCCTCAACCCTGAGGCCTGCACTCGCGGGTCGTTACTGTAGTAAACAGACTGTTTGACGTGATATGCTCTAATAATAATATGGTTTCTTATGCAGGAGTTGTGCGGCCGAATTTAGGGCTTGATTAAAGAAAAACGGTAAAGAAGAATGTTTTCCTAAGTATAGCGTGTATCGTAAAACGTTATCATGAGCAAAGGAGAAGGACAAGAAACGTTCGTACCTTTCATGTGGGTGTTGCAGCGCGATGATGAGTGCATCAGCTATTGTTGTCTTCCCAATTTAAGTATAGTCATAATTGAACAGTGTTTTTCATGTTTTACTGTCGACTTACAAAAGAAACATAAAACTCTGTATAACACAAAATGACCTTATAAAAAGCTCTTATCTTGCTTTTGTGTCGTTTCAAGCAATAATATTCGGTTTCGCTGACAATTATATCTTTTTGTACGATTTTGTACAACTGCTATTTGTGCTGATTTATTCATGTAATTTGCGTAGCGTCCTATTATGTGTGATTTGTTATGTGTCATTTCTGTCCAACAGTATGTGCATTACGTGTGTGTACAAGTGTCAAATGTTACGTTTTTTGTCGTCCTTTGTGAGTACAGAAGGCAAACTTTATTATTTTGTTCTAGGAATTGTATTGTATCTGTACCACTGTGGGCTCTTTAGAGTCAGTGGCCTGGTCAGGCACCACCAGCCTTTAGCCTCTGTCCCTGGATCAGGCTCTGTGTTTCGTCTGATGCTGAAATAAAAAAGAAAAAAAATGACTCCACTTAAGACAACACGCGACACTCACGCGTAAACGCAGAGGCAGTAGAGAAAGGCGTTATCTGATAAGCGAGGGAGCCGCTATTGACGTATACACTAAACAGAAATTTTGTCTTTGTGCTCTTGTTCAGTTGGCTTTAAACTGCTTCACAGAAATGCGAGATGATGGCCCGCGCTCCTGCAGAAGAAGAAAAGTTTTGGAACGTTACTCTGGTGGAACGCCGCAGGTCACATCAAATGTCTTCTTGGGAACATTAAGGAAAAAAAAGAGCGCTCCTTTCATGCATTATTTTCACAGCTTAAAGCATCCTAAAACGCCTTAAACACGGCGGAAGCAATATAAAGGAAAGTACATATGTCCAAAAAGCATTTCCGTTCGAAAGTTATTCTCATAGATAGGTTATGTAGCCGGGAAATATCCTGAACAGTAGACATTGTGGCAAGCAACACAAAAAGATGCGTGCATCAAAAACAAAAAAAAAAGAAATAACGTTTAGCGCGAGAGCAGGGTTGCTCTTGTCCTGCTTTATTTTTTTGTTTTGGTGTCCGCGTATACAGTTTGACATGATACCGTTCGTGGACATGGTTTCGTCCAGGTCAAAGTTGGCACTCTGGGTGGTACGCCCCTGATGGCACACTACCTCTAAAGAGTAAGAGGACCACGAAAAAGGGTTTTCTCTGGTAAGTCGGGTCGTAGCCAAAGAGTGAAAAAAATAACATGAAAACAAAAAAACACATGAACAACAGGCATGAAAGAAAAGGAGCATGCAGGTACGGTGAAAAACCGCTCCTTGACGCGGCAGCGAGCAAGAACCCGATCGGTCTCCTATGCAAAAATTCTTTTGAAGCGAAAGCTTCACTACGCTATGTAAAGCCCATTTCGCCATGTGTTGCCGGTTTACCTTGAAGTGAGCCAGAGGGCAATTGTGGCTCTAGGCCTTACCGTATGTGGTCTACCATGGTGTCGCACCATTGTACCTTTGACTTTTTGATTCGCTGCTAGAGGGCAGTAGAATAGGCCGCAAGCTCATTGTGTGACCAACCTCTTGTTATGAACCATTAATTTCACTTCCACCTGCCAGGGTGGCCGGGTAGGCGTACTGCCTGTCCTCTGTGCGTAGCGCACTCAACTTTACAGGCCCCAAGCCGCGTCTACATCCTCGATATACCACAGCTTTCGCTCTCTAAACAGGTTCAGCAGCAGTTAAACAGCGGCTGATTTTTTGTTGTCCATATGTAGCACTGTTCTAACCCCTACTCCTATAGGCGCCCATCCTCTAGGGCTTCTGAAGGCGAGCAACAAGAAGGATGAAAGTAATTTTTGCACACATGCCATCGTAGTTATATATATGTATTTTTTTTGTGGTCATTTGTATATTTTTTCTTTGTTTGCACCAGGCTGCACTCACTCCTACGAAATCTTGCAAATGGCATGGCAGTAGTTGTATATATAATAACAGCGGAACACGCACAGGTGCCACTCTATTCCTCGTGATGAGCAAAAAACAGCGGCGCTTGTCGCAAAATGTTTACTTAGGTTTTATTAACATTGTTCTTATGTTATGAATTTCTTGATAGCGCTGGTTTAACAATTTTTTCCTACTCGTTCGAAAGCCTGCTGTGGTAACCCTTCCACTCTTGGTGTCTTCAAATGAAGCCAAGTACGTAAACCATATAGCTGAACGTTTTGTAAAGACCCCGCAGATAATAATCCTCAAATTTCTGCAAAATGCCTGTAGTTGACACATTGGGTACATTTTTTACACTTTATTGGCTTCTTCTGAGGCTGTAAACGAGGGACAATACATAGAACGAGTGAAAATATAGGTATAAAGAGAAGCCCAAGTTTTCAACTTGTTTTTCTAACTTCTAGATTTGGCATGTTGATATTGTTGAATTTTTTAACATTTGTTAGCAAGATGGACCCACCTGAAATATTTCTTGCCGTGATACCTATAATAAATGTAGCGCGCCATTCCTTGTATTACCTCAATTAAGGACATAGTCGGATGGTTAGCGTATCGCGCAAACGAAGCTAGTTAGAAAAGGCTTGCTTCTGACATTGCGTTAGCTTTTCATTTAAAGGCAAAAAATTGTTCTTAAAAAGTTTGCTCTTTGTGAAAAAGTTCCAGCATGAGTTTGCGGCACCGGAAGTTGAAGTGCGTAGAAGATTGATTATACTGAGGAAGCTAAAGAAGCAGAAGTAAACGAGGACAGAGAATCACAATATCTTGTAGAAGAAGAAAAAGTCAACAACAGCACTTAATCGGATTAAAGACGAGTGCAGTGGACGAAGTCTTGAAACGTAGAACTCTCTGGCAACTCAGAAAAGCGGAGAGTCATCGTGTTCTCTCTTCCCCCTCCCCTTCCCCCAAAAGCCATTTCTTCGTTTCTGAGCCTCTTTAACGGCCAGAAGCGAACAGGATAATAAAGAATTGGATAAAAAGTACCTGCCGCAGCCTAGCTATCGCATGTTGAAACATAAAAAAAGATGACAATTAAAGAAAGAAAGCCAAAATGTAAACTAAATTAACCGCCAACAGGAAAAGAAGTGCAGTGGTACGCCTTGAGTGGAACGCCAAAACGAAGGCAGGGGTAACGGGAACAGATTGTCGGCTAATGCCAGAAAAAGATGAAAGCCAGGGGCAGGTGCAATGGCTGAAAAATAAAAAGTAATTAAAATAAAGCGCCGGAAACTTGGGATGAAAAACAAAAAAAAAACGAGAGGTTTTGTTGGGACAATACACTACTGCCAAAAATCCACGCAAACAAAAAATAACATAAGAGGACAGGAGAAAGAAGATAAAGAGTAAAGAATGACCAAAGCCGTAGACGAGAAAACAAAAACAAAATGACAAGGTATATGTGAAGACTATTGCACTTCAGTGCTGAAACAAAAAAATATGAGAGACAGTAATGATGAACAAATAAAATGATTATGAAGCCGAAACGAGAAGACACAGGTATATGTGGTGAGGGATTGGGCTATACGGAAAACACGTTAAATCGGCCGCATGCCTCTGGCCTCACCGACATGGTACCAGTACCGTCACACAATGCTGAGAAAACTACATGGGATCAAGATAGAAACGGTAGAAAAAATTTTTTATGTCACTAGGTTGAATAACAGTGCGGCGATTGTCGATTAATGCTTTACTGAAAATTTCGACCGTGTTCCTAATCAGGCGGCACGCTGGGGGATTAGTGACAAGTGCAAAAGCATGACACCATAATACGTACACAGCATGCAAAGGATATGGCTAGCTATTTGAGACTTTATAGAAGCAAGGTTTTCTGTGCTGTCAACGGTCAAAGATTGCTCGCAAGAACTGATAAACTACTGGTTATTTGTGGCAGAAAGCGGCAATGCCGTAAGGGAGAAGGTTGTACTGAGAAACTCAGGATCATTGCTAAAGAAATTGTCGACTGATGGTGCAGGGAACTTGAGGATTTGAACAAATCTGCTTCAAGTTTTTCATTCACACTATTTCCTGCACTAAACTTCAGTTGCGCTCTGACAAAGAAGTCACTTTCGTCACATCAATGTATGTGTGCACCTAAGAAGGGCTTCCAGATCGTTTCCAGAAAAGTTTCCAGTCACATTCCTGCATTGCGACTACATTTTTAACACAAAAAAGCCCAAATGAGACTAAATGCTTGTCCTCTAGCGCACACCCAAAAGAGGTTTTATTTACTCCACACAAATGGAGTATTTTGTTCACAGCATTATAAAACGGGCGCATTTAGGAGTAGAAGGAAATAAAACTTCTACTACCCACCAAATGGTGTCATGTCTCTCCTCATTCCGACTTATTCTTACAACAGTGCCAGCGGAGGGAAACGGGCAGTAGCTGCAGATGCCTCCGACAACCCGACGAGAAACTGCTCTGCCCTATGTGACCCCGCGTCAGGCATTCTTTTCTCCGTCTCCAGACCCAGCAGAGGCGGCAGGACTCCGCTGCTTGTGGTCTACTTTTGCTGTACGACCTCGTTTGGTTGGCTATGATAGTAAACAAACCAATTCAACATTACAAAAAAAAAAACCAGAGCTGGAGAGGAGTCTCGGAGTAGTTTTCATGGTCATGCACTACGCTACAGTTCAGTAAAAATCATAGCAGAATAAAGTGAAATTCAGAACACCCTTGAAGGTAATTTAGTGTGGCAATGTTTGCTTTCATATGGACTTCTTTAAGGATTGACTTTTCAATATGACTAAGAAAAAATGCAGCCTCATCAGTTCAATCAAGGAGGAGGAGGAGAAGAACTTTAATGGAGCCGGAGAGGTCTGCCTGGTTGTCGGCCTGGCATGCTACTCCAGCAGTTCAAACAAGAGCTCTGCATTGAAACTATGTTCTATCACAGTTCCATGTTCATGCCACACACTATAATCTGCTGCAAAACACCGCGAGAACCACACTGCGAAAAGCTTTGAGTATTAGGCCTAAGCGGGGCTATAACGAGGTGGCGACGTTAACAAAAGGAAGGTCAGGAATGGTTAGAGTGCTGGAGGCTTCACCGGAGCAGTTCAGTTATGTAGCTTACTGTACCGCAAAACGGCAAAAAGCGAATATTTTGTGCCGCGACAGGCGCCCGTTAAGGAGCAGAAGTGAGCAGATATCCTGCAACGATGGCAACCAAGAGGTCGTCACACATCGCCAGTATCAGACGACTGACCAGAAGCAGACGAGACGTTAAGTGGCGGGGCGCATGGCGAAAAATGGTGTTTTTTACTCCATTGAGGAGTCAGGGTACATTGAGACCAAGAAACTTTATTTATAAATGGTAGTTATAAGAAGGAGAATCCTCCTTTGTGCCCTCTTAATGAGTGCGGGCGGGATGTAAAATATGTAATTTACACATTTTTACTACCCGCCGGGGTGGCTCAGTGGTTAGGGCGCTCAACTACTGATCCGGAGTTCCTGGGTTCGAACCCGACCGCGGCGGCTGCGTTTTTATGGAGGAAAAACGCTAAGGCGCCCGTGTGCTGTGCGACGTCAGAGCACGTTTAAGATCCTCAGGTGGTCGAAATTATTCCGGAGCCCTCCACTACGGCACCTCTCCTTCCTTTCCTCTTTCACTCCCTCCTTTATCCCTTCTCTTACGGCGCGGTTCAGGTGTCCAACGATATATGAGACAGATACTGCGCCATTTCCTTTCCCCAAAAAAAACAATTATTATTATTATTACACATTTTTGCTTCATATTTATAGAGTAAACGTTTCCACATTTTTCCGTTCCTCCCTAGTGTCCTCATATAAGGAAACGGCTAAAGTTTTGCCGCACCAGCGCATGCACCCGATATCTAGAAAACCATTCGGGGCTGAAATGGTTGACATAGGAGCTCCATTGAAGACCACTCCTATCAGCACAGTGTCAAGCACCTGCTGAGCATGTCCAATCGTCTAAAATCATAAGCGTGCGTACCAAAAAAACGCGGCTTGAGTGGTAGAGAGCCACCCGAATTTCGCAACGCCCATAGACTCAGAAGCCCGCATTAGATTTTGAGGTGCGCCGCAAGTGAATAATTACTTGATTCGCATGCTCCTTGGCATCGCCTGAACGTAATAGAAGTAAACACGTAAAAGTGGCTACTGCTCCTCATCTGAGTCCTATTTGCTTTTGGCAGACGTTGGAGAAATCAATGAGTAAGCCAGTGCATCTAATCTTATTATAAAACACATCGTGGGACCAAGTTGCCAAAATTGCACAGAAATTAACCGGGCGCAAAACAACATTCCATTAATGCGCTGCGCCAGCGCGCCGGTATCACTCGAAGAGCGCGCCTTTGTCACGCAGTCCTGGAGCGCTGAAAGCTATAGTCGAATACAACTGAAGAGCGAAGAGGCTTCTCCGCGTCAAAGGACGCCCATCCAGCGACAGCGCAGGAAGTGGTAGACGAAAGGGGATTGTCCCTCCTTCCATGGTCGGGGATAGTCCTCACCCTGCATTGTCACGCTAGCAGGTTCATGAAAATCGGCAGAAGCCATTGGCCGGAAACGTCTTTTTCCGAGGATAATCTTCTTTCTTGAGTTGTATCTGACTAAAGTACCATTATGCCAATACCATCGCTCTATTCGCAGTGTTTAGGATGGTTCTGTGCGATTTGTTTTCTGCGCTATAGCGCCTCATACGGGGTGCGACGATTGCGTCATATCATGAGGTGGCGGCAAGGCTAATGAGCGCTTCTCCGTAATGCACCACGTCCCGTAAAAACAAAACAAAGAAAGTGAAACTGCTTTTGCTTATTTCCCTTCATATCTCTCCAGTAATCAGTGCTATTTCGTAAGGCTAGTCAGTGAGATCGAGCGAAGAGTGGATCCTTAGAAGGCATGATGAGTGAAATCGCCGCATATGCCTGAGATAACCATACAGGAGGTATTTACCGACGCTACACCACTTTAAATTTTTTCACTAGTCGATTCTCTGAATAGGCTTATCTCAGAGCGTCTTTGCTCTATTCGTTACGCTTTGCGTTTTCCCACGGCATTACCACCGCTTTAGGGGAACCGCCCCGGTGCAACCTTCGCAGTCACAACACGTATAGAAATCTTTATGGAAAATGTGCTACCCGGGAAGGCATCAGTCCAAGCGCGAGAGCTGGTAGCTTCACATAAGAGGTGCGCCTACGCTAAATACAGCACTTAGAGGAAGTTCACAGCTGAGCTATGCAAGTAATGTTGCTGTGGAACGGGCATCATTTACACAAACATATTCATGAGCAGAAAACCAAAACGACAATATTTTTGTCACATTCCCAAAACGTGCCCATAGCACGCGAAGAATAAGTTTTTAACGCAATACCGGTAAGGAGCTCGTGTCGCAGAAAATCCAGCATCGTCAGCGTCGTTGATCGTGAGCCAAAAATCTCCCCAAGATCTTCACAGAAGCATCCAATAGGTAGATGTGTCATCTACTAGTATATCGCGTGAACTTGTGGCGTCAACACAACCTGCCCACCGGATTGTGAGCAAAGTGCCCACCGCGCACGGTGGCAGTTAAATTGCTGATTGGTCGCGAGAGGGCATTGCTGCGAAGACCAGCCTGGATCGCACAATTCTCACCAGTGGAAGCACACGCCATCGTGGGGCAGTGACGCATCGTTTAACCGCTGCACCACTGCGCCAGGAGGGATATGAGGACTCCCACGGGTCTATGAAGATAAAGTAGAGAGTGCCCAATTGTGCATATATGGTCATTAACCCATTAGCTATAGCGTCATACCTTTATATCGGAGCTTAAGTGTCACCTCCAGTTTTTGCATTTACACAGACCGCTTTTCAATTCCATAACTTGGGGCCTGACTACAAAAGCGACCCTGGCGACCAGTGCAGTAGTTTTCATTCAGGCGCGTACGGAATCCAAACGGATTCTTCTGCAAGCAGGAACGGGTAGGCGGCCGTAAGGTCTCGAGAACAATATGGGTAATCACCCTAAGGAGGGTATCGTTTAAAACTGGTATTCACTCGAAGTGTGTAAAAGTGGCAGCTGTATGCTTTTTAGCAGCAGTTCAATGAAAATAGAACAGGACTCCAGCTTTCTCCTCCATGAGGAGCGAACTTCCAACGCACCGTACGTCACTGCATTGGTTTTAAAGAAAGATCTGCTACTATCTTTAGTTATTGTCCAGCCTAAATGATTGTTTAAGGCAATTTGTACTAGCATGGGCAGTATCGAAGATCTGCTACTATCTTCAGTTATTGTCCAGCCTAAATGATTGTTTAAGGCACTTTGTACTAGCATGGGCAGTATCGAAGATACATGTATCTTCGATGCTATCTTTCGATACTTTTTGTGTGTTGGTATTAGGTATCGCTCGTCAAAAAAGAAAGTGGTGATCAGACCTCACCGCTGGTTGCCTATCGCAGCCAGTGGGCAGGTTCGATTGCTTGCCATTGACAGAGCGCTGCGATTCAGCTCACCAGTGGCTGCATATCGCAGTAAATGCCAGCCAATAGTGAGGTCCAGGTGCTGTTTCGTATTCCGTACCAAAGAGAGGCTTCTAATTCAAGCAGTCATCTAATATGTTTTTTTCTATTCTTCCAAAGTGAGATAATCTCTAGCGATAGTGCGGAATCGCTACTACTAAAATAAATTTGACAAGCATCCCTGCTGCAGCGTATGTCCCATGCTTGCCCATGACTCCTTTAGACAACACCAAAAATTAAACAAAAATGTGAGCCTTTGTTACGCTTCCAACAGGAAGCAAGGAATTCCAAGGCAGTGAAAATCGCTCTTGAATACTTGCAAGAAATGAAGCAAAGGTCAGGTAGTGCCTCATGGTATCAGCACCTGCTTTGGGATCCGTATATGACAAAAAGAATTTGATGTATAGCAGGTTGATGAATTATACCTGGAAGAGCTGCTTGAACCGTATTTTCTACTGCAGAGCAGTGTTTCTATGCTGCACCAAAAAACTCCCATGCTATCAATGAAGAAAGAAACCACTGCGCGCAATTTTTTCACATGTTTCCTTCTACGCGTTTGATATATCAGTCTTTGGCGCTTTTAGTGTTCACGTATGGCAATCGAAAGGTTCTTAAGCGTCTTGATAGTGGCTGGAAACGAGGTCTTGATGGTACGCATGACTTCACCGCCCAAGGGGAGCCAGAAGAGTTTGGTGTCCTTGATGCGCCAGCATTGTTGCTCGATGTCTTGCATGTGCTGATGAGAAAGGCACGTGTTCAAGGCGAGAAAGTCTTTGAAGAGGGATACTTCGCGAACCATTGCATTCTGCGAAGCCTGCGAAGAGCAGTACACGGTGAGTACCAGCCGAGTGCCCCCATGCCTAGACGTGTCCAGGATATCCACTATTTGCGTTAACTGGCGTATGACATGGGTCATGGATCCGGTGACGCTGAGTTGCACCCGTGTGAGCTTGGGAAAGTTGCAAAAGTTTGAAAGGAGCAAGTTAAGGCCGCTAAGTGCAAATACTGTGATGCTCTCAAGGTTTCTGCATTCGGAAAGCATACCTAGGCTGTCGGGTCCAAGCGCTCTTCCGTTCATGCCAATGTGTCGAAGCGTATCGCGGCAACTTTTCACAATCTCCTTAAAGTGGTGCCGCTTCATGGTAAGTCCAGGCACGTCCAGATGCTCGAGCCATCGTGGCGTCTTGAAGGCGGCGTCAAACCACCCGCTACCGCATTCACCGCTTACGGTTAGTACTTTAAGCTTAACGAATCCCTGAAGTGCCTGCGCTGCGGTGACGTCATTCTTGTTGTGAATAATCCATATTGAGAGCGACTCGAGGTTGGGACAGCTCTTGGAGGCATGCAGAAGCCCGGCCGTTGAGATTTCGGTGATATAAAGACGAGTGAGATATCGCAAGCAATGCAAGCAGTCCCACGTGTCTTTGCGAGATATCCGATCTGAATTGAACATGAGTCGCTGGAGCTTGGGACAGCTGGCGGAAATCTGGCGGATGCCTTCGTCCTGGATGTGAAGTGGGTGTGCCCTCAACGCCTTAAGGGAGCCGAGGTTTTCAAGCACGCGTATTTCATTAGGTAGCAGAGTGTTCTCACCGCAGAGGGTTATACCAGTCAGCGATGGACAGTTTCGCAAGATGTCTGGCATGGAAGGATGTGACAGCGCACGGCCCTCAATAGCCAAATGACTTAATCGAGAGAATTGCTTTGAGGCCGAAGCTACGACGGAGAGGTGAACAGTACCTCCCGAGACGTCCAACTTCCGGATCATGGTGGCCCTGTCCAGGACGTCACGGACATCTTGCGCACTCTGCATCCGTGAGTCGATGCGCACGTCAGTCCACAGATAAGGGTCGAACGCCAGCTTTTTCCAGCTCTTTGACACATTGGCGACAATAACTAGGCAGGCTTGCGAAAGATAGGAGAATATCTTCAAAACGACTTCCGCGGGCAGCTCCTCGAAATGCATTGCCGACTTCGTTCTTCTTGCAAACTGTCCTGTAGCAGCTTCCTTCTTCAACGTCCACTTCATTGCATCAAACGTGCGTACCTTCCGGATTTTTTTGCGCCGAAATTGATTCTAAGCGTTCAAGTAAAATATCTTGGGACCACCTTTTTCATCACAGCATCTTTCGCGTTGATAGTTTACGCCAATGCTTTTTCGTTTACGGTTCGCGGCGACACTTCATCATGTGCGCTTCAGTAATTAGGTATAATTTACAGCTAAGCTCGCCCTGGTGTCAAAGAACAGGACACATTTTTTTGAAATCGTATGCAGCCTGCATGGCGACGCGTCGCGTACGCTGCGCACATTGTTCATTGGAAGGAGGATATGCCGCCCTACTTATCACGCTCAAAGCTATTTGGTCTTACCAGCTGGGATAAACATTTACTGAGAGGAAAGAAGCGGGTGATTGGAACAAAGCAGGTAGAGTTATCAGCCCAAGACCCTAATGGCTCTTGCCGACGCGGTTGAGATGGCGATCAGCGCCTCATCGGCTTTGTACAGGGCCCATTTATTGGTCAACGGCCGTGTGATTGGACCGAAATCGAATCCTTATGATGCTTAAATAAAAACATTTAAGATTGTTTATAAGCACGCAACCGCCTGCCATGAAAATAAGTGATAAAGATGCGGTAACAAAAACTATAGCTATTATAGTCCTATAGGCCAAATAAAAGGTAAAAAAAAAACAGAAAAAGAAGTCTTCAGAAGATAATAGAGAAAAATTGCGATAGCTTTTATGGCCGCTTCAAGATGGCATCTCCACAAACCTTCTTAATGTGTCAGTGGGACTAGTCACTTTTCAGAGCGTTGTTTCCCAGCTCGTATGATCAATTTAAATTAAGCTGTAAAACGACACCCAATAACCGATTGCAGCTTCACTTGAAAGTTCACACACGCGGCTGTACAAAGAGTGAAACCAGAGACAAGTGAAATGTACTTGAGCTGTAATTGCAAGTACTCAGCAAGAGTATAAGCAATATTAATATAAGAAATCGGAAATTGGCATACAGTATTCACGATATGTGCCAATTATGTTTACATTTTGTGGGAAATTAACAAAAAAAAAGTTGTAGGGTTTCAACGTAGTTAATGCGAGCAGACATTCGAAAGCATGCTTGGGCATGTGCCATTGTATGAGGATGACAGCAAAAGTAACATATATGGGGCTTCAATAGGCAATCGATTAGGATGCATTCCAGCAGCAGTGACAGGCAGCGGACTAAATGTGTAGAGCAATATTTTCGTCCTTTTCTGCTTCTTGCTCGGTGGTATTAGTATCAGAGAGTTTCTTACCGATATTTTCTGCTTAATCTGCAACGTTGCCTTAAATATTTGTTCGTCACCACAGCTTTAGTGTTTTACTATATGTTACACTATTTTAGCAACCATTCTTGAGATCGGGTGCTCAAATATCGAGCTGGCGACAAAGATCCAGTTGGTTTCTGTTTTATTCACTAAAGTGGTTAGTTTCGGGAATCATAAGGGGTCGTGACAAACAGACGGACGAATTTGGTCAACTTTTTCGGTTTACCGCATTATTGAAGTGATAACTACACTACGCTACCTCTTCGACCCTTCAGCGTGGCACCACTTGAGCTCCGTGGCGGCACCGTTGGTCACGTGGGTTGATCACGTGGTGCGGCCGTTGATCACGTGGTTGGTCACGCAGGTTGGTAACGTGGTGCGGAGCAGCTGTTGCTGCCGGCGGCCCGGCGCGCCGGCGAAACCGAGCTTCAACAGTGGTGCGCATGCTCTGTGCGCATGCGCTGTGTCAAGAAGGACGAAAGTTAAGATGGAACGCCCAGCGAAACAGAGCAGGCATACCTGAATGCTACTGAAGTCTGGTTGAACCAAATTAATTTATCACTTAATTTCAGCAAATGTGGCGTGCTGGTATTTCCGCCCGACACCCCTTTGCACATCTCGCTAGTATACCACTCCACTCCAATTCCGCCGGTGGAGCCGATAAATACCTATGCGTTACTTATGATCAAAGCTTGGACTGGCGACAACATATTAAGAATAATGCTATTAAAGGGGAACTTGCTCTGGGCCGGTTGACACGAGGTTCCAATAAAAAGTTTACCATGCGTCGTGACACGTCACTGTTGCTCTATAAGGGTTATATGAGACCGATTCTGAAATTTGGTTGTGCCTTGTTCTCTGGTAGCGCAAACTATAAGCTAAAGCCATTAGCTTTACTTGAAAGGCGCTCCCTACGGTATGCCTCGGGCTCCCAAAATCAGCTTCTAACGCTGTCCTTTATCTGGAAGCCCGTATCCCCGATCTCTTTTCCCGCTTCCAACTTCTAACAGTGCGTACATTCCTCGGGGCCTTTAACCCGGCCCCGGCGTTCGTAGTCCCATTTTTCTGTCCCAACCACACCTGTTTTTCACTAATAATTGGCCATGCTATCCGCTTTCGCAAGTTAGGTTCACGCAGAATCTGTTAGCCCCAATTCAGGTTAATCTGATCTCCTTGCAACAAGTTCCAGATACGCAGGCTGACCCCGTCTTCTATTATGACCATATTTTCCCGTCCCATGCGAAACATATGCCCGCAAATATCCTAAATGGTCTCCTTTCTGAACACCTACAGAATTTTTCTCTTTATACTGTTATCTCCACTGATGCCTCCGACAGCTCTGAGAAGGCGGCGGTTGGGATATATTCGCAGGAGCTGGCTTGGAGCTATTTCCTTCGTATCCCAGATTATACTCCTATATTCTTCGCAGAGTTTTTGGCCATTGGTTTGGCTCTCCTCAAACTTCCTCGGCATGTGGCACGGGTTCTTATTCTTGCCGACTGCCTTTCAGTTCCAGTCTCTCTCCAAAATTCGGGAAAATCTTTATTGAATCGTTCGCTTAGGTTTTGTGTTCCACGCACAGTCCGTGAGATCCGCTTTGTCTGGGCACCTGGGTATTCGGGCGTCTATTTTAACGAGGTGGCTGATTTATTGGGAAGGTCAGCTCACAGCGCTCCTGTAATCTTTCCCGTCCCTCAGCTCTTTCTGTTAGAAACTTCCCGTTTCAAGCGCTTCCAACATATTTCAGCCAACCTGAGTGATCGATTGCTAAATACCCTAGATTTTAGCCACTTGAAATTCCCATGGAATATTCGGTGGTGTAAATAAAGGCTTTGTGAGGTGTCAATGACGCTTCTGCGATGCAGAATCCTTCACTTAAATTTGTACTTATGAAGATGTGGGTTCGCTGCGACAAACCTTTGTGTATCATGTGAGCAAGATGAAACAATAGATCATTTTCTCTTCTCTTGCCGGCGGTTCGCAGTTCAGAGAAAATAGTATTTGGAGAAGAAGAAGAAGAAGAAGAAGAAGAAGAAGAAGAAGAAGAAGAAGAAGAAGAAGAAGAAGAAGAAGAAGAAGAAGAAGAAGAAGAAGAAGAAGAAGAAGAAGAAGAAGAAGAAGAAGAAGAAGAAGAAGAAGAAGAAGAAGAAGAAGAAGAAGAAGAAGAAGAAGAAGAAGAAGAAGAAGAAGAAGAAGAAGAAGAAGAAGAAGAAGAAGAAGAAGAAGAAGAAGAAGAAAGACTGCGATTTTTTATGGCTTTCATTATTTCATTACCTTTATGCTTCAGGGCATAAAGGTAATGAAATGAGAAATTAGGAGGATGCTTAAATAAATGAAAATAAATGGGCTGATGTAATGAAATGAAATAGTGAACGATGATATGGACCCTGTATCTAGGCAATATAGGAATCCGGATTGTCCGGGGAGAGACCCATCGCCCCCTGGTGCCGAGTTCTCGTCGGCTTAAGCGCCGGGAAACCCGACAACAGGTGGCGGATATCCACCTCACAGTCTCTGATCTTGCAGACTAGACACCCGGGGTGGGGATATAAATCTTTGAAATGCGGCCACTTGCGTGTCACAGCTGGGGTTAGGGCAACCCCGACCCGTATCATCCGAAGCGCAACCTCCTCTGCACAGGTAAGACCTCAGGGGAGGGTTACCGCACACTGAGGGACCAGAGCCCGTGTGCGGCGCCGAAGGTGTTCATTTCTTGTTAAAAGGAGGGTGGTGCCATTCAAAGTGAGGACTCGAGGGAAAGGCGAGGTTGGGGTCGAAAGGCGGGTCGCAGAGTCTGCTTGGATTTTTGCGCTCAGGAGGTCACGCGGGACCCACTCAATACGGATTTGCTGCGGGATGCGTGCCGCTAGACGATGGATGCCTTGGCAGATTTCTGGGGTGCGACTGACGCGTTGTAGTAAGCATGACAATGTGGGCCGTAGGTAGCATGGGAACCACGGCCGCCGAGCAAAGTGCCTCTTGAACCGCAAGCATCTCCGCACAGGAGGAGGAAGGAGTTTCTGAGAGGCGATACCTTTAAGTTTTGTTCAGGGCAGGCTTGCAAGGACAGTAAACTGCCATTGTTGTTTCGCAGGCCTGGATTTTTGCGTGAACGTATATAGCGATGGAGCCATCCGGCAGATTGGCGTCTTGCTCTGTAATACGGTCGCGAAACAAAAATTCCGCGCGGGTAGATGATGCCCGACGTAGATCAGTTGGTTTGTTGTCGCTTCGCTGCACAGAACGCCAGAGAGGAACTTGCGGGGGCGGCTGTAGAATGGAGTGCGATGAAGCATATGCCCTGACTGCACACGTTGTATGTGTAAGGTTTGACTTTGGGCGGCGAGCATGGCGTCGTTGCTGCACCAGCTCATGTAGTGTATTCAGCTGCGTATGTGCTTGGAGCGCCACTATCGGAGTAATGCGGGGAAGGCAATTGATGACCCTCATTGCCTCTAGATTAACAGCCTCCAGGGGATCCCATTGAGCACTCATCAAATGCTGGAATTGGGCTTGGTAAATGAGGCGTGCTTGCACAACCGCCCGCACTAACTATCGCGCAACATGAGAGCGGGATCCGGCCTTTTTAAGAGCAATGCGTCTCATCAGACCAACGCCTGATTTGCTTGCTTTTTAGCCAGGAAAAGCAAAGCAGTACCTGTTCCTGACTCGTGTATTGTTAAGCCCCAGATTTTTACGGTCAAAATTTCTAGAATTAGAGGTCCGGACAGAAGGAGACGAATTGGTGTTGCAGTGAGCTTACGGCGCCCATAGGTTTGGCGACTGACACAAACGTGGTTTTGCTCACTGAAAGCTAAAGGCCAACTGAAGAAGCAAAAGTTGACGTAATATTTATGGCTGATTGTAGGCCTGCTGCTTGAGTATCAGGTCGTTGTGAGTGCTGCACATCGTTTTGTCATCAGCATGTATTACAACAAGAACTTAATCTTAGAGACATCGTATAAGCGCCAAGCCAGGGGGATATATGCGATATTAAATAATGTTGGTGATCACACCAATCCCTGCAGAACTCCGCGAAGAGGCACAAATGATCCATTGGATTCACCACTGAGGCGTATAGCAAAGTGCCGGCCTTCAAGGAAGAACAAAATTACGCGCTCGAACAAGGAAATGCAGCATATCTAGCGATTCCAGGATGCAGAATGACTGATATTATCGTACGCCTTTTCAACGTCCATGACCAGTACGGTACGTACATTGTAGCTGCGACTTGAGGCCATAACTGGTGACGCCAAGACAGCCAGTTGGGCGGGATGGCAGAAACCATGGTGCTCAAGCCACCAAACGCCGTGTGGCAGGCATTTTTTCGCTAACCTTGCAAAAAGTTGGCGTAAGCGATATAGGCCGGAAATTTCCGAGTCTGTCGGCGGCTTGCCCGGCTTTGGTGTGGGGATCACAATAACCGATTTCCAGGTTTCTGGTACGATCCCTTCTATCCTTCAACCTCGTTAATGGATGCGAGGAGTTCAAGCAATACAGCGGAACTTAAGTTCGTGTAAACATCGTACGGAATGGAGTCCGGACCGGGCGCTGTCTTCGACGGGCCTCATCTATTGCTGCTAGCAACTCGGGCATTGAAAATGAGCTTGCAATTCCCTCGGTGTCGGCTGTAAATGAACGCTTATTGACATATGCTGGAATGGCAGCCAAGGGGGCTCCTATCACCCTTGGAGGCAACACATCATACTTGGAGAAAAACTTCCGCGCTGCCTCTCTGGCGAAATCATCCGGAGAAAAGTCAGCTGCGAAGCATGCTGTGGCCCCTGCAACAGGACGATGGGAACTACGTTTCATTGCGCGGAACGCTCGTCAGAGAGCAGCATTCGATGACTTTGTCGAGAGCTGCTCACACCACGCATGCCACTGCCGTCACGAGAGATCATTTTCATATCTGCAAGCGTCGGCAGTAAGGTAATTCAGCCTTGTCCGTTCTTGCGCAGAAGTGGGGTCTCGGGAAGATGCCATCTCGACTTGTCGGCGAACAGCACACAGGTTAAGCAGACTCGCACCCGGCGCTGGGCGATTCACGTCAGTCCAGGTGACAGCAGTAGCCTTATTCAGCGCAGTTTGTATACAGTCCACAAGTAGCGTAAATGTTGCAGAGCGGGAGATCTTCGACGGTGGAGCGAGAGCTGGCCTAATTTACCACAGAACACCTACGGCGTAATTGGTGGGTCCTATATGGATGAACACCGATGATTGTAGGATGGTGGTCACTACCCCAACAGTCTGGCTCCCGATGCCACGAGGGAGTGCCGGGTCCTGACCACTACGCAAGGTCCGGAGCATATGTTGGACTGTGAGCATGGCGCACACTCCGCGTTGCTGAATCTGGATGGTTGAGTAAAACAAACAGCGCATCCGCGAATGCATCCCGCACACGCCTACCACGGGGGCTTGAAGTGGGTACCTCCAGTCCGGATGATGGACGTTAAAGTCACGACCGACTAAAACAGGCCACACAGGGTGTTGTCGTAGAGATAATAACCACCCCCGATTAATGCGGAAGGGAGCTCCACCTCCGGCTCTTACATAGTATGGGATGACCACAACAGTTACTTTGGGAAGCGTCGCAGCCACTGCGACTACCTCTTCATATGACGTGCACCAGTTTTCTAGAGAGATGCGAACTTGAGGAAAACGCGCATCAACGTACACCGCCGCTTTTCCCGGAGCGGCAGCAGTGTGCACACGACGGTCGTTCACTGAAGGAGACATGTATCTATTAAAGCCTGGAATGGATGGCAATTAGGCATTGTTCTCCTGCAGTACCAGGGCCTACACCTGGATCTTGTTCATGCGAAGTGGAGATTTGAGTTCTCCCAGCTTTGTGGCGAGGCCGCTGCAATTCCATTGGAGCACAACACAACAACGTGTACTCGCCGTTTTCTATTAGGCTTCCAAGCGTTGTTATAGAGCTGATGTAAGGTTAGATAACCGGTTTATCATAAATCGGAGGAGGAATGTTGTTGAGTTATGCTACAGAAGCCCTGGTAGAGTCGGCGAAAAACGCATGAGCCCTGGACGTAGTCGAAGGCGACGCAGCGTTGATTTGCGTGGAGTGGGATTCCGCTGGTTTTCTACGGCGAGCAAGCAGTTCACGGCGTTGCCGTAACTTAAAGACCCCGGCTAAAAGGCGTGCAATTTGGTCGTCAACTGCTGCCATGTCCTCACGCAGAGGTTTCAGTATGCTGTGTTTTTGTGTAGCCTGAAGGAGACGGCGATTCTTGCGCACTTTATCACTGTACGACTGTTCAGCAGGTGCTGCAGGTGGGCTGGGCTCAGAAAGCTCGGGCCAGTCGTCTTCATCCCACTGTAGAGCCACAGACCTGTTGAATGTCTGTATCGGGGCTCTGTTTGCATTCGGAGGCACTTGCTTACGGATCCCACGCCGAACCTTCTCAGTTGCTTTCTGTTTTGTGGGGCAAGTTGGAGAGGTGATCTCGTGGTCATCAGTCTTGCAAAGTCCGCACCTGTAAGACGGTGTGCCTTGTGGCCGAGCCTCATTTTTCGTTGTAAAAGGGCAGGATCGGCGCATGTGGCCAGGTCTGAAACAGCTGTAGAAAAATAACAGCACTCGATTTGTAAGGGCGAGGCCGCAGAATACAGCCATAGTAGTAAAGTCGTTCAAGAAGAGTTGGAGGACATTGCAGTGTGACGAAGCACGAGCGCCCCTTTCCCATATACCGCGCTTGGATGATACGGTGAGTCTTCGGCAACATTGACGTTGTAAGCAACATAGCGTTGTAGGTCCGAACCTTCTACTAGTTACACCTGGACCGGCAGCGAGATCTCGCTTAAAATTCGATATGCACTTGAGCGTTTCCAGACGCTCAACAGCAGCCAAAGTCCGGAGCCACACAGCGATGGTATTAGATTTCGTTCTAGCCGTGAAGCCACGAAAACCTTCGGTCCCAAGACACGAGTCCATGTTCGCCAGAAGAAGCTTGTTCGGAATGTCTGTCAGGCTTTTGTCTGCCAGAGCTTTAACGGCTACTTTATACGATACCGATCCCGATGTCGGCACCACAACCTGGTTGGCATACTCTGTGCAGGAATGCTTGCCTTGTGAGCTGCAGTTGGCAAAAGACGAATTCTGTGCAGTGTCCCCTGATGGACGCTTTTGGGAACTGCGGGAAGCTTGTGGCACGGATGGAGGTGCTTAAGACAGGTCCATCGGAGAGCTCTCTTCCTAACGCAGCACGGTTGAAGCCCCATCCAGCAGAGAAGGCTGGGCAGCCATTGCCGAGATCCGCCCAGAGGGCAGATCGCCCACGGGCTTAGGTGCGTTCGGAGAAGGCGGGATGTGCGCTGCCGCTGATTGAGCGGGAGCAGGAACCAGGAGCTGGGACCCAGGCTCAGTTGTCAAAAGAGGTGTTGCTGAAGCCGCCGTGATCGACGCCGGCGAAGACACCTCTGCCAGCACGTCACCGGTGGCGCCAGGCCTAGCCTCAGAGCACAGACCAACTGCCGGGATGACTGAAGGACATTTGCTGACTACCACCCAGTTAGACGGCGCATGAGCTTCGGGAGCTTCTTCAGATGATAAGTCAATTCTTTTTATATGAGGAACGTACAGTGTTGTGCGTTTTTATTGCGAACACTATAAAAAATTTCCCTGCCTCAACCGCTGGCTCATTTGCCGGGAAACTGCACACACACAGAGCTTGCGTCTTATGGGAACCTTTGTATCGTAGCAAGTTTGACAACGGTACTTACTTAGTTGAGCCGTGCATGATGCGAAAACATAATCGTCTACGTAGAGACCGGCAACCAAAACCCGCAGACGACGCTTTTTCGCTGAAGGGCGGCAGTAGCGCCATCTGTTTTCGGTAGTGGAAAGCGTTACGACAAGGCCGCCGGGACGAGCGTTGTAAACAATATTCTTTTAAAGGTAAAGCCTCGTTAAATCAGCTGTTCTGATTTTTTTTCCCTCTGAGTTAGCCGAAAATGTTGTAAGCGCTTCAGTTGAAGCAGACGAAACGGCCGGAACGGCGTATTCAAAGGTCCCGCGCTTCTTGCAACGCTCGCCTCGGCGGCCTTGTCGTGACGCTTTCGACTGCCGAAAAAAGAAGCCGCCACTGCCGCCCTTTATCGAAAAAGCGTCGTCTGCGGGTTTTGGTTGCCGGTCTCTACGTAGACGGTTATGTTTTCGCATCATGCACGGCTCAACTAAGTAAGTACTGTTGTCAAACTTGCTACGATACAAAAGTTACCATAATACGCAAGCTCTGTGTGCAGTTTCACGGCAAATGAGCCAGCGGTTGAGGTGGGGAACTTTTTTAAAGTATTCGCGAATAAAACGCACAATACTGTATTTACGCGGATGGCGAGATATTTCACTGGAGCGATGTGCGCGACCTTAGCAGGGACACTTCGTCTTCTTCGACCTCCGACTTTGCAATTCAACTAGCGAGTTGCACTCAGACATATGTAGCTATCGCGTCACTCCAGTTTTAGCCAGAGCTAAAACACAGATATTTTATTTAATTATATTCCACATGTCTTTCTCTGTCTTGTGGCAAAAATATACTAAAATATCAAGTAGAAATTTAAAGCTTTTCTTTTCTTGACGTGTGTTCGAAAAATATTGCGAGCGAATCAATGCGCTGATGGCCCTAGAGCATCACGGATTCCGCGTGTATCTGACGACGGAGCACCACCATCTTAGTATCACCATAGAGAAAAGAGATCTGGCCTTCCGGTGGTTTTAATATTGTATTTATTTTCCATAAACGTACTAGGCAATAAGCGAGGTCATCGAAGGAATGAATTGAAGTTGATTTTCTCAGCTTTCACTTTTTGAGTGACTGCTATAGCTCAGCACTGTGGTTCTGTTCTATGCGGATGAATCAATAAATCTCCCGACTTTCAATGCTCACGTGCAGTAGTTTTCGAAAGGTATTTTTCTAATAAACATTCTAGTATATATATTCACACTGCAGTTCAAGTTTTATTTTCATAGGTTTTTGGCATCTAAAAGAACGAAAATAGCACGGCTTTGTGGATCTGCTGACACTAAATCTTGTCCATTGCCGCCTTAATTATTTAACGCCCTTGGGATGACCTCACGACGGTGTTAACTGTAAATACTCATCAACAGTACAAGCAAACTTAATATTTTAAAAAATCTGAAATTCACATAGGGTATCGTATATTTGTGCCCATTTTGGTTACATGTGGCGAAAAATGAACGGAAAAAGAGTTGTAGAGCTTCAACGTTGTTAATCCAAGTAGGCGTGCGAAAGCATGTATTTAGCCTGGTTAGCTCATGGTTTTCCTTTCTTGAGTCGTCGGCACGTCTGGCGACAATATTTGGCTCAGGTTAAGCTCAGATCGAGGTTAAGCTGACCTGCTCAGTTTGGGCCGCAGCAGAAGTTGAAGACAACGATGTGCAATGGACGGCGCTAAGGTGTTCCATTGTGTGAGGGTAACAACAACAACAACAACAAGGTGTTTCAGGTTAACACGAGGCGTGATCGTTTGCGGCGATAGCATCGTCTGAGTCCCGTGCGTGCTGCTGAGGAGACACCTGTCGCCCAGCGATAACAACAGCAGAACGCCCCTTCTGCAGAGTTAGGGCAGGCTCTTCAGCCAGTGAATGTGCGACATGCCTTCTGCGCCGGCGATGCCCCTTCGTCGCCGGAGTGGAGCAGTGTGTCGCCTGAAGTGTCAGCTTCTAGTGTGTTCAGCGCCCCGTCGGCTGTCAGCGTGGTTGCGAGCGACGTGGTCCACTCGACTTCATGGGCCGAAGCCTTGGCTGTGTCAGAAGAGGTCATGGATAACAGCCCACCTTTGAAGCGTCCTGCAGATGGTGATCGAGGTGTGTGTCGATGGCGATGAGCAGAAGGCACCTGGTGTGATGGCATTGGGAAAGGTAACCTCAAAACGAAGGGCAATGTCTGTCCTACAGGCCGCCGATTTGCAGGCCGGCCACCTATGTACAAGGGATGGCCTTCAATAAGACAAGCACCGAAAATGGCGGGCGTCACATCACTTGAGGTCGCTACCCTTAACATTAGGGGTTTGGATATTCGTCGAAGGCAACATCAGTTACGGCATCTTTTAAACAAATGGGGTGTGAGTGTGGCAGCTATCCAGGAAGCCAAGCTGTCTTCTGATGAGGAGACTGAAGCTTCTGTTGAGCCTTTTTTGTCAAAATTCCATGTTATCGTTAGTCACTCAAGAGGCTTATAAGGTGCGTGCATGCTATTCCTGGCCAACACACTGGCGATTACTACAGTGTCGTATGGCACAAAAGATGATGACGGGCAATTTATCTGCTGTGACCTCGCAATTTCGGGTGTACAGTGGCGAATTGTTTGTGTTTATGCCCTGTAAAGCAGCGTGATAGAAGCCAATTTTTCCTGTAAGTAGTCGACCATTTTTCCATTTATCGTAAAATTATCCTGTTGGGTGATTTCAATTGTGTTTGTAGGGATGAAGACCGAGCAGTGTAAAGGAAGTGTTACGACACTAGTGGTGCCTTACTGATTTGGCATGCGAATACAACCTGGTGGATTCTAAGATAAAGGACATAACATTCATTTCACTCATTTTCAGTGCTACTGTAGTGCTCGGCTTGACAGGATTTACATTTCAGCAGACGTGTTATCCAGCATTTTTGGTCACGGGGTGCGGCCCGTATTCCTCAGTGATCACTGCATGGTGTCTCTTCAAATAGAGAGGTACAGTCGGCGCATAGTCCATCCTCGAAGGGAGCTGTGAAAGGTGAATAGCTGCCTGCTCTCAGAGGAAATCTTCAAACGTGCTGTATCTACTTGCTTGAAGGACACATGGTCACGCGGTGATCTTAGTGTTTGCAAAAATGTGACTTATTTTTACAAAAAACAAAAAACATTGCTATTGAAGCCTCAGCAAGAATCGCGTTTTTGAAGAGACATCACCGTCGAGAGCGCGGCAGTACTTTGGTTGAGCTACATGAGTTATAGAGGATTATCCCAGGTGCCTATGTTGAAGATATCACTGCCGCAAAAGCAGAGCTTAAGCAGTTTGAAACAGAAAGATACAAAGAGGCCTTGATAAGATCTTGGGCCCGTAGGTTTCTGGATGAGCAACCATCTCGTCGGGCCCTGAGTGATGAAAGGCAGACTGCTCTAGCAAAAGAAATACTGGAAATTCAGCATGATGGTTGCATATACAGCCATGGTCCTGGTAATGTTGATGGTTTCTTTACTATTATCCCGAGCTGTTTGGGGGTTGTGCCGGAAGAAATGCGAGATCAGATTACAGTCGTTTATTCGGAGCCTTGCGCCGTCTTGACGATACGCAGCGTGCTCTAGTGTAGGGACCTATCACTTTGGACGAAATTAAATCTGCCATTTCTGACATGACGGCTCATAAATCTCCTGGCCCAGATGACATTACTACCGAGTTCCATAAAACATTTTCCACTTGCCAAGCGCCTGTCTTGATGTAGGTTTTCCAGGCTTCTTACGATATTGATTTTATGCCTCTATTTTCTATGATTGCCATACTATATTAATTCCCAAAAGCACAGATACGGTTTGGTTTGGTTTATGGGGGTTTAACGTCCCAAAGCGACTCAGGCAATGAGAGAGGCCGTAGTGAAGGGCTCCCGAAATTTCGAGCACCTGGGGTTCTTTAACGTGCACTGCCATCGCACAGTACTCGGGCCTCTAGAATTTCGCCTTTAATGAAATTCGACCGCCGCGTCGGGATCAAACCCGCGTCTTTCGGGCCAGACGCCGAGCGCCATAACCACTCAGCCATCACGGCGGCTCAAAAGCACAGATACAAATGGGTTGAAAAGAGTTGGGGGATATCGTCCAATTTCCCTCTGTAATGAAGATTACAAACTTCTTCAAAGGTTCTTTGCAGTCGTCTGCAGCTAGTTGTCACTCACTTCATAGGCACTCATCAAGTCTGCGGTATCAGAGGCCGCTGCATCCAAACCCATATTCATATTTCACGTTCACTAGTAGAGACAGAATCAGATGAGACTGGCCAAGTAGCTCTAATTCAGACTGACCTTGGTAAGGCCTTTGATGAAGTTCGTCACGATTTCTTAGTTGCGGCCCTAGAGCATGCAAATATTGAAGATGTTTTTTTTTCAGGTGCATACGACTGCTATAAGGATTCCTATTCAAGGATAATTGCTAACCAAGACCAAACCAAGCCTATTCCATTGAAATTATGTGTTTGCAAAGTCTGTCCATTATCGCCTTTGCTATTTGCCCCCTATCTTCAACCCCTTTACCTCCGAGTTATTGACGGCGCAACTTTCCGTGGTTTCTCCCGGCACAATGTGAAATTAAGAGTTTAGCCTATGCACATGATGTCGCCCTATTTTGTTCTGACAAAATGAGTGTGCTTGAGGCATTACATTAGACTGCATAGTTTTGCGAGGTATCAGGTGCTGCTCTTAATCTAGATAAATCCAGGGTGTTTAGGTTGGGCCACTGGGGTACAACGCCAAATCATTATGGTGGCATAAGCTGGGAGTGCGGGACCCTTCACTACCTAGGGGTTCCTCTTCATCAATTTCGCAACAGAGAAGCCTACTGGAGAGAGAGAGAGAGAATGAAGGAAACGCAGGGAGGTTAACCAGATGTGAGTCTCCGGTTTGCTACCCTACACTGGGGATGGGGGATAGGGGTTAGAAAGATGACAGAGAGGAAAACGCAAAAAAAAAGGAACGTGCACATATGGAGACACACACACACAAGGCGTTCCAGTTAAAGTCTTTCACACAGGCCGGTAGATTGTAAGAAGCGCAAAAGCGCTTGCACGGCCTTCTTCTGCGACGGTAGGTCCTTTCGATGTTTTAGAATTCGTTTTTCGGATAGCGGTTGGTCGTCCAGTTGGTCAAGTTCGTGGCTAAGGCATGCCCTCTGTGGACTGTACTGCGGGCAGGAGCACAATATATGGCCAATTGATTCTTCATGGCCGCAGTGGTCACAGTTTGGGGTGTCGGTCATCCCTATGCGGAAGGCATAGGCTTTAGTAAAGGCAACACCCAACCAAAGTCGATATAAAAGCGTGGCGTCTCTACGGCGAAGCTGTGATGGCGCTCGAAGACTTAATGTTGGATCAAGTGAGTACAGTCGCGTATTTCTTAATTGTGGCTCATTCCATTGCGACTCGGTTTACTGCCGAGCAAGTAGGCGGAGCTTCCGTGCCGCGTCAGTTCTAGAGAGAGGAATTGGGACGTGGCGCTCCTCAGTATGGGCTGAGCGGGCAGCGTGATCCGCCCGTTCATTGCCGATAATCCCGCAGTGACTTGGAAGCCACTGGAACGTTATTTCATGGCCGGCATCACTTATATGGTGTAACTTCTCTGTAATATGGAACATTAGTTGTTCGTGCGGTCCGCGTCGTAGAGGGGACAGCAGAGACTGCAGTGCCGGCTTCGAATCGCAGAATATTGTCCGTTTGTGTGACGGTTCATCACCAATGTGATGAAGGGCAGTTAAGAGCGCTGCGAGCTCTGCTGCCGTCGATGTTGTCGCGTGTGTCGTCTTAAATTTGATTGTTGTAGCTTTCGCTGGAGTGACAATTGCCTCCGCGGAGCTGCTTGGAAGGACAGATCCATCAGTGTAAATATGCGTTGAGTCACGGTAGTTCTCGTACAAATGTAGTAGCGTGAGCTGTCTAAGGGCTGGTGATGACAGATCAGCTTTTTTCGAGATACCAGGTATTGCGAGGTTGATTTTTGGCTGAGCGAGGCACCATGGAGGGATCGAAGGTATCGCAGCCGGAGTGAAACAAGCTGGCAATGATTCTTCATATGCAGTTATCGTTTGGCTGAAAGATGTGTGTGGCCTGTCCGCTGGTAGAGAGGCTAAATGGTGACGAGGATTCCGGGCTAGATGCCTTATATGGGTCCTGAGTACTTCAATTTCAATGTGGGTCTTGACAAGGTGGTCTCTAGCGATTGCTGTCGTAGCCACTGTTGAAGCACTCTGAGGCAGGCCTGGACAGATCCGAAGCACTTGACCCTGGAGACTGTATTGTGCGTAGATTCGTTTTTCCTGTGTTGTTTATTGCTGGCAAGCTGTATCGCAGAAATCCTAGTAAAAGCACCCTGTACAGTTATAACATAGCACTAGGCGACATTCCCCAGGTCTTGCCAGCGAAAAACTTGAACAGGTGGCAGATGCCTGTCAACCGTTTTTTCACGTATGATATTTGTGGGCTCCATGACAAATCCCTGTCGATTATGACACCTAGAAACTTGTACGATCGAACCCATCGACTTATTTGGCCATTTATCATTACACTGTAGTTTGCCATGGGTTTGCGCGTAAATGGCACTAGTGCGCATTTCTCGGAGGAAATTTCCAGGCCTCGATTACGGAGGTAGATAACAGTTTGTGTGGCGGCTCTCTGAATTCTCGCTCGCAACTGTAGGCGTGTTACTGCAGATGTCCATATGCAGATGTCATCCGCGTACATTGATAGCCTGACTGTGGTTGGCACGTGCTCAAGGAGAGCAATTAGTGTTAGATTAAATAACACGGGGCTAAGTACACCGCCCTGGGGGACGCCGCGGTAGCTATAGTGAAGAGAAGTATGGCCTTCCTCAGTGCTTACAAATTAGGATCGCATGGATAGATAGCTCCGTATCCATTGAAACATCCGACCACCCACTCCTACCTCTGCGAGAGCAGAGAGGATGGCTTCATGCGTAACGTTGTCATACGCCCCTTTAACGTCGAGGAATAAGGATGCGCAGAGACGCTTACGGCATTTCTCATGTTGAATGTAGGTCACCAGGTCGACGACGTTATCGATCGATGATCGACCGCGTCGGAAGCCCGCCATGGCATCTGGGTAGGTGTTGTGGTACTCCAAGTACCACTCCAGGCGTCCTAGGACCATCTTCTCTATTACTTTGCCCACACAGCTCGCCAAAGCGATCGGGCGATATGATGAGAGCTCCAACGGCGACTTGCCAGGCTTCAGCAGTGGAACAAGGCGACTTGTCTTCCAGGCTGTTGGTAGCATGCTATTTCTCCAAGATTCATTGTACACCTCAAGAAGAACTCCTCTCGCTCACTCCCCCAGGTGACACAGACCTCGGTAGGAAATTCCGTCAGGTCCTGGCGCTGATGTGCGGCTACACAAAGCTAATGCTGCCTGAAGTTCGTGGATTGAGAATGGTAGATCCAACCGGAAATCACGTGGTGGCGGGTAGCTGCTCGAAGGCGATGGAATGTTGGTAGCTGTGAGTTGGCCGGATAATCTGGCGCAGAAATCCTCTGCCACGTCAATCTCCGATCTCTTTTGAGAGAGGGAAAGCGCCTTGAATGGGAATCGCTGTACGGGAAGTGTTCGCAGCCCGCGCACCGTTCTCCATAGTTGCGATAAAGGCTTGCGTGGATCTAGCGACTCACATAAGGCAACCCAACGTTGCGATTCGAGCTTGTCTAACCGGCGCTGTATCTTCTTTTGCGTGCGCCTGGTGGTCCGTAGATCGTCCATTGTTTTCGTACGTCGGTACCTTCGTTCAGCACGTCGTCGGATTGCTCGTAGTCGTTCAAGTTCCACATCAAAATCATTAAGTTTCGAGGAGCATGTTAGAGTACACATAGTGTCTTGCACCACGCTCTTGATTGCCTCTTCCAAGTCGAAAGATGAATTGGCGTCGCCGTGTGCTTCCATAATAGACTGAAATTTAGGCCAGTCCACTCTTTGGATCGTATCCTGTGTTTTGGAAGCGGTCAATCCTCTCATCTTGATGTACGTGGGGATGTGGTCGCTTCCGTGCGTCTCTATGTCCGCAAACCACCCTGCACGTCTGACTAGGCTTCGTGAGACGAAAGCCAAGTCAAGACAGCGGCTGTACTTGGAGCCACGTAAGAACGTAGGACTTCCATCATTCAGCAGCCAAAGTTCATTACTGGAGGCGAAAGATACCAGAGCTCTGCCTCTTGCGTTGATGATCCGACTTCCCCAGAGTGTATGATGGGCGTTGAAATCTCCAATGATGACCCAGGGATTGGAAGTTGAGGAAATGATGTCTTGTAGTCTTTTGTAATCAAATCGACTTGACGGAGATAAGTAGGCGCCTACAAAAGTGAAGGCCAGATTCTTTTTCCTTACGTTTATGCATGTATATTGATTACTGTCATTAGGAGATACAGGCTGATGAGTGTAGGTGAGGTCACGGCGAATAAACACCAAAACCTTACTGTTTTCATAAACAGCTGACGACATATAGGACTCATATCCAGAAAGCCTGATTTTGTTCGATAAGTTCGGCTCGCAAATGACGATAATGGGAAACATAATGGCGTACACGAAGCGACGGAAATCCGAAAGGCGCGCTTTGAGTCCGCGGGCATTCCACTGAAAAATAGCTGCTTGTCGGACCTCTTCCCTAAAAGACCAAGGCTGTGGAGCCATGATCTACTCAAGGGTAGCAAGCACCGGACTCAGAGCGTCCAGTACTTGAAGCGCACTTCTGGCAGACGGTGTGTGCATGTTGCTTAGCAGCACGCGAATGGCATTCATTAAAGGCCTAATAAGTGCTATCACTTGCTCATCTGTATTCCGCGACTCCTCGGATACAGCACCTTGCTGTTCTGGGGGCGGCTTCTTCTGCGGCTCTTCTGGCGGTCGTGTACGCGGAAGTGGCGGCCATTCCTTTGTGGAAAGATATCTGGCAGTTTTCACCTTTCCAACATCGGTGTTCGGAGTGCTGGAAACGTCCGCTGATGATGATGCTTGAAGAGGTAACTTTTCCTGAAAACTTGATGTCTTCGGCCGTGAAGACCTTCGTCGGTGACGTCGTCTTCGCCGTACTTTCACCGCGGCCTCTTTGTGGGTAGAGTTGTCTCTCACCATTTGTTTAAGAATGGTGATCTCTTTCTTGATCTGGGGACAGTCTTTGGAAGAGGCGCAGTGAACACCTTGACAGTTAGGACACTTCAACGTGGTTGCGCTGCAGTTGTCTTCTGAGTGGGGTTCGGCACATCGAGGGCACACGGCCGAATTTCTGCAAACACCCTTCACATGTCCAATCTTCTGACAATTGAAGCATTGCACAGGTCTTGGAATAAATGGTCGAACCTGGTAGCAAAAGTGGCCGACCTTCACGTAGGCCTTTGAAGGTTATCCTCACACAACGTGAGTTGCCGAGGCGACCAACATGTACAATCACGTTGTGTTCGCTTGCTGGTTTTATGAGAATTGGTAGGTCTGCATTAGATATTTCATTGTCAATGTCATATATGACTCCTGTTATTGTGGCACCATTAGTTGGCACGATGGATCGGACCTGGATGTTTCCCAGCTGCGTTACATGTTGTAGTATGGTCAGTGCGCTCGGGTGCATCACATCGATTGCCAGGATGTTTCGCCTAGTGTTTATCCTAACATCCTTGATCTCATTTGGCACGGTGTTTTCTAGATACACGGAGAGTGCTTGCCTGTTGAGGACGCGCAGGTTGTCGGTAGCGTTCTGTGGCACAAACAGGATGGAGTGAGGCCATCGCTGAGGAGCTGTTTTCACAGTGTCCGAGCTGGACGCCGAAGATGAGTTGATAATTCATCGTTTGGCCTTGCGGTACTGGACAAGTCGAAAGCTGTCTTCCGAGGACTCGTCACCTGATGCGCAGTACAGCTCTGTGTCCTCGCTACCACTCGACGTATATCCTCGCTTCCGCGAACCGATGTCCGCGGGTGAACGGGAACCGGGAGGATCCTCGGGGTGTTGTACATCCATCACCGCGATGGAGGGGGCGGTAGACCCCACAGGTGCAGTAAGAAGTCCAAAAAAAACACAGAGACGGGCGAGATGCGTTCCGCAAGAGAAGCACTTCGTCTTCCTACTGGAATTCACAGATTGTGTCCATGAGGCGACAAACCCAGGCTTGAATGGGTAGGGAAGGGTCAGTTTGCTCGGGCTCAAGTCTTCACCATTTTTTTATTTGCAAAACATGCCTATGTCTTGCAAGTTCTCCACTGCGAGGAAGAAAGTGCAGGTGATGCACAGAACGTTTGCTACATTCGTATGGCGTTCCCAATAAGAACCCATGCATCGCGATAACTTATTTCTTTCTCTACAGTCTGGTGGAATGGGCCTTGTTCGCTTATTCGTGCATCAGCTCGTTTCGCATTTTTTTTTGTTTTTCAAATCGTCAAACCACCCTTTTTTTGTAGCTGTGCTTATTAGGCGTCTCAGTGCTCATTTGCCTTTCATATTCGCACCGACAGGGCACACTCGTGAAGGGCTTTCATGGGGATTCCTTGTGGAAATTACTGACACCTTCAATTTCCTCACTGTGCACCTTTCTTTAGACTACCTGCATGTATAGCCTCTCCAGAAGGCAGATGACTCAGGCACTTATATAGTATTTGTTCCGTGTACCGTTGTATCGGCAACCTTTTCTGGAGTTCCTTGACACCAGTTTTTAAAACGTGTTACGCTAATGTGCGTTTCTTCTGTTGAAAAAACATTCTTCTTTAAACTGCTCGTCTACGCTGCCTGTGAAGGCATGGCTTCATGCTAAGGAGACACTTGCGCCATGGTCGGCGAACTGCCGCCTGGGAAGTACACCGGAGACAATTGACCATTGTTTTATTCTGTGCATTGATGCTCTGTTCTTCTGGGATATATTACAACGAACAATTAAAAAGGACATTGAGGTCACAGCCTAGAGTATCCGTTTTTTGCCTGTGGAGAAAAACTGCGTTGTTGCTAGTGATCTATTTATGTCGCTGGGACTATTTGTCTCTTGAAGAGCCGCATGATGAACTGCCACGCCGAATCACGACGGTTGTCGAAGTCTTGTTTCGTGAACAATGCGCTTTGCTGCGCGGAGGATATGCTGCCTTGCAAGAGCCGCCTAGCTGACTGCCCTATCTGGATGAATGTGTGTGCCTCCCAGACTTTTGATGTTTTGGAAGGAGGGGTCATGCAGGGGTAAGGTGGCCTGGTAATTTGTGGCATAAGCATTCTTAGACTTTTCTTTTCGGCACTATTTCCATTCAATTAAGAGAAAAATAAAGCTGTGGCGATAGCAGAGCGGCCAGCGAAGCTTATCTGTTCGCGCTGCCGCGGGCTCGAAACGCAGTCGCGATGATGTTTATTTCTACATGGGCTGTTGCTATGCTAGGTTTTGCAAAGTTCACCCTCATGCTTACTTCCATTTGGCTGCATGCTTAAGCAGAACTAACCTGTGCTTATCTGACTCACTACGAGGCTTCACGCAAGATTCTTGGTTGGGACGGCATTAAGTACTGCTTTTACGCAGATAGTTTTAATTTCCACGAACCTGCTTGAAGGGCTACTCATATTGAAGCGCAAACAGCTCCACGGCGTCTGAATAACTTAGCGCTCGCTTTCGATTAAGTGGACGGTACAACCTAGGACCCAATCGGATAGTGTTCTCTTGGGGGCCCTTTAATATCGTGTGATGGCTGCCTGAGTAGACTCAACAAGAACAGTCTGACTTTGCGTTGCTTAATGCTTCACGGGTACAGCGCTTATACGGCAGCGCCCACGGTTCATCGAAAAGGAACCCGATCTCAAACCGATGATTCTCGTGCATGAACTATACTCGGCGAGAAATTTTCTGGTAATAAAACTGAAGGTAGTGACCCTATACCCGCCCTCTCTTGCTACGGAATCCGATTGCAGTTTTTAGTTTCAATTTAATACACAGTATACAGGCTCATTTTTTTAACGTTTACTGATTTTACAGTGATAGCTGTTCAGCACTCGTCCCTGGCTTTCTCGTTGTAGTCGTGCTCCGTCGGCGTAATTGGTGTGTGCGGTAGCTAGCACCGATCGGTTGCGCCGGTCAACTTGGGTTGCACCAGCCTACGAGTGGCTCTGTTTCGAACAGCCGCCTGCCAGTGCATGGGTGCATCACATGACGACTACACCAGTGCTCCAGAAAATATGCTCAAAATTACCCGACTAAAGAGCTATCGATGAACCTTGAGTTTCATGGTTGTATCGATCCTATGAGTTTTTTTGTTGATCTCAAATACTAAAATATAAGTGGTGGAGTCTGTGTAGGCAGATTGTGTAGCAAGGCTGACATTATGTACCTTATGTGGATAAATATTTCCAGGGATAATGAATATTATCTAGTAACTACTTTCATGTTCCTAATTTTAATACCAAAGATATATTGTGAAATTGAAGGCCGTCAACATATAACGTGAGCGCCTCGGTTTTAATTCTTCTGAGCTGGCAATATGGTTCGAAATATCGATCGTCAAAATTGTGCCCTTCAAACCGCGTTGGGTTAGCTTTCCCGCGTGGCAAAATTTAAAAATGTTGGCACTGGCCCTTGGTATGCATTGAATACAGACGCAATTCGTAGATTTGATGGTGTAGAAGTTTTGATTCCGGCGAAAGTACCACGCTCAGCGACGCCATTTTATAAACACGTAATTCGGGAAAGCGTACACAACGAGGTTTCAAATGCGATCTTCTGGCGTTAATTATTTCGGACTACATTCTCGATTAAAAAATTTCAAAAAGAGGGCTTGCCTTCAGTGTTGGCGGACTTCAACTTCGCAATATTATTTTGCAACCTCAAATGCAAAGGAAAAATTTATTACATAGTATTAGTGAATTATTCATCTAATTTTTGGACTTTATCGCGAGCATAATGGCCGCCTTGCTCAACAATCCAACTGCACAGAGCGCACCGACGTACCTTTTGCAATTGAAAAATTAAAACCTCTAAACATTCATATGGTACTGAGCTAGTCTGTTGCCTTCCTTCGAAGCAGAGACGAGTGATTTCAACACCAACCCTATACTTAGTAAACAGTGACATGTGCTTTAAAAGTGTACACAATCCGGTGCAGTAATCGCAGTAAGCTATAATGTTATTATTATTCTTTTAATTACATACTTATACATTATAATAACGTAAAGATCTTCAGATGATGTAACACGCAGGCCAGATTACCTGTGCTTGAACCGGTCGCAAAATCTCACAATGGGTTAGAAGAGCGCGCTCGAAATTTGCTTTCATTTTTATGCATGGGTATGAGAGAAGCCTTCGTGATAGCGCGGTTTACGCACTGCGCATGTCAGGCACATTGTTATCGTGTTATCACGCAAGCCCGATACATACTTCCAAGGTTAGCACAAGACAGTGGTTCAAGTTCATGATAACTGATTGAAAGCAGCGTCATAACGAAGACGTTGGGGAGGCTTCGCGGTACGAGTCGACCTCCTCAGACTGATGACACTTGTGGGTTGCTCTGGATCTGTAATCGAAGCCGAAGGCGTGGCACCGTGGGCTAGATGTTGGTCACAGAGCCCCGGAGGCTGCTGGGGTGCTGCACTTATAGTGCCAGAAGGCTGCGGTGTCACACTCCCTGGACTGTTCCTTGCATTTCGGTCAGCTTCGTCTGCGCAGTCGTCGTCGGTGTCATCGTCACTTGTTTCCGCATACTGCTCGCTGGAATGAAGCAGGTGTCGCCTGTTGCGCCGAAGAACACGACGACTTTCAGTTACAACGTGGTAGGACCTCGGGGCAGCTTTCCCGACCACCTTTCCTTTCTGTGACCAAGTTGTGTCTCGCAGCCTGACGACGTGACCTTTACCTAGTTGAGGCAACGGCTGTCCTTTGGGCGTCTGGCGGTGCTTCTTGACTTCGATAGTCTTGATACCGCCAAGATTAGATCGAAGGCGCCTGCCTTGAAGAAGCTCGCCAGGGGATTGACCATCAATCAGTGGCGTTGATCGGTAGGCCAGAAGGCCTAGCCAGAAGTCGTGTCGTGCGTCTTGAGTTTTCTTCATTATCCGCTTGACAATTTGCACACCTTTTTCGGCAAGGCCGTTAGACTGCGGGTAGTGTGGGCTAGACGTGACGTGCGCAAAATCATACTCTTTAGCGAAGGCTGCGAACTCTTGGCTTGAAAACTGTGGTCCATTATCAGTGCACAGTTCGATAGGAATGCCGTATCGAGCAAACATAGCACTGAGAGCCGCAACAACACTTCTTGCACTTGTGTCTGGAAGCCTCTCGACATCTGGGAAGTTGGAAAGAGCATCATATACGACAACGTAAGAATTTCCCCCAAAACAAAAGATGTCCGCTCCGACCCTGTACCACGCACACTGCGGCACCGGGCGCATTATCAGCGGTTCTTTGGCTTGCTGGTACGCGAACTTTCTGCATGTAGAACAGTTTTGGAGAAGCACTGCGATGTCGTTATTCAAGCCTGGCCAAAAAACGAGAAGTCTTGCTCTTTCTTTGCATTTGTTTAAGCCAAGGTGGCCGGCATGAATTCTTATTAGCATTTCTTGTCTCATGCTTCTAGGTATGACAGCTTTTGTTCCTTTGAACAGAATTCCGTTGATTACGGACAGTTCAGATGAAAACGGCTTCAGCTCACCTTGAATTGGGTTTCCTGCTGATAAGTTGCTGACGACAGTCTGCAAGTAGCAGTCACGAGCAGTTTCCTTTGCCAGTTTTTGCCGAGTTGTTAGCGTGACCATGCCGTTCAGGAGCTGTAGTGCGTGAACTTCGACGTCTTCTGTGGCACCAGCATTGTCGACACCCCCGGGTGTAGTCGATCGTGAGAGCATGTCTGCCAAGACCAGGTGCTTCCCTGGAACGTACTGTAGAACATAGTCATATCTGAGAAGTCTTAAAAAAAATCTCTGCAATCGTGGGGGCATGTCACAAATTCCTTTAGCAGCGATTGACAGAAGTGGCTTGTGGTCGGTCTCGATAATGACCGTTTGTCCATACACAAACTGATGAAACTTCTCGCAACCGAACAGAATGCCCAGCGTCTCCTTTTAAATTTGCGCGTAACGCTGCTCCGGTGGTGTTAAGACTGGTGAAGCATATGCCACCGGTCGCCAGTGACCACCGTGACACTGTAAAAGCGCCGCTCCGACGCCGTCCTTGGACGCATCGCAAGTTATTTTTGTTTTCTTTTTGGGGTCAAATATTGCTAGCAAGGGTGATGTCGCAAGTGCCTGCGTGATGCATTTCCATTCATTCGCGTGGTTTTCGGTCCACTCGAACTCGACTTGCGGTTTGATAAGCGCTCGCAGCATCGCTGTTCGTTCTGACAACACTGGCACGTATTTTCCGAAGTAGTTGATCACTCCTAACATGCGCTGTATATCGGTTTTGCTTTTTGGTGTTGGCATTTCCAACAGATTGCGCACAAGCTTCGGGGAAATTCCTTTTTGTCCGATAACGTCACCCAGAAAATGCACCTCTGTTAAACCGAACTTGCATTTTTCGGCGTTTAGTGTCAATCCTGCTGTTTCGGCAGCTTTCAGAACTGCTACTAGCCGTTCATCATGCTCTTGACGTGTAGTGCCCCACACCAAAATGTCGTCGATATACACGTGAACGCCTGGCAGCCCGTCCAACATCTGACTCAGCATTTTGTGAAAAACTTCCGGTGCCGATGAAATGCCAAACGGCAGGCGCAAGTAACGGTATCGACCGAAAGGAGTGGCAAAAGTGCAAATTTTTGATGTTGCTTCGTCGAGGGGTATCTGGTGAAATCCAGAGTTTGCATCTAGGCAACTAAAGTAGCAAGCGCCGGTCAATTCTGCTTCAATATCTTCTCGCCTGGGAAGCTGGTAGTGTTGCCTCTTTATATGCTCATTGATCCTTCTCGTGTCCATGCACACCCTAAGACTGCCGTCTTTCTTTTTGACCAAAACCAAAGGGCTTACCCAGTCGGTAGGTCCATCTTCTTTTGTGATGATACCAGCTCTCTCCATTCTTTGAAGCTCGTCGCGAAGCGGTTGGCGCAAAGACAGGGGCACCCGCCGCGCTGGCTGGACGACTGGGGTAGCATCTGTCTGTAGTACAATGCTGTATGGTTGCTTTAGGCATCCTAAACCCTCAAAGACGTGCCTGAAGTGCTTGATCGCTTCGTACTCAGCAGAAGTGCTGACAGTGTCCACTGTGCGCTGCACAAGGCCTAGAGCTTCGCATGCGTGAAGCCCCAGTATTGCACGACGTCCATTTTTCACCACGTAGAATTTCACTGTAGTTGCAGCATCTCCAACGGTTATTTTTTGGACTGTTATTCCGAAATTGGTGATGATGCCTCCATTGTATGCTCGCAGTACAGAGCTCGTAGGATTCAGTTCGGCAGTTTTCAACTTCCGGTACATCGAAAATGGTAAGAGGCTTGCTTGTGCTCCGGTATCCACCTTGAATAATGCTTTACGACCCCCAACTTTGGCTTCGACAGTCCAATCACCAGTAATGCAGCTGTCGATGCAGACGTCAAGAACATCAAACTCATCATTGAACTGTGCGCCGACTTCGTTGACGACCGCCCTGGCCGGACAACAAATCGCAAAGTGATGCAGCTTTCGACAAGTGTTGCATCTTTTTCCGTAAGGAGGACACTGCCTCGGCTCGTGCCGTCGGTTGCATTTCTTGCACCGGTACGAACTACCGTTTACTGCACTGGTCTCTTGCCGGTCTACGCAGTGGTGGCACGATGCCCTACTGCGAGAGACGGAGTCAATGCTGTCACCGGGCCTGGCCCAGACCTGATTTCTTTGTGCCACTGATTCCGCTACCCTGCACATTTCTTCAGCCTTTAACAACGTTAAGCCCTTTTCCCGCAGCATTTTTTCACGCAGTTTGGAATTATTCGTCCCAAAGACGATCTGATTCCTGATCATTGAATCGTGCAGTCCTTCGAAGTTGCATTGCGCTGCTTGCTTCTTGAGGTCTCTAATAAATCTTTCGAACGGCTCTTCGTCTTCTTGTTTTCTCGAGCGAAAAACATACCGCTCATGCACTTCATTGCTTACCTCGGCACAGTATACTTCAAACTTCCGGAGCAGGGTGTCGTAATCTTCCTTGTCTTCCTGCTCACCAAACGTAAACGTGTTGAAGACGTCGAGTCTTCGTCTCCGGCAACGCTCAACAGGAGTGCAGCTTTCGCTGCTCCGCTTCTTGGGTCGTCCTTTGGCGTGGTCGCCTTGATGAAGAGTTCCAGTTTTTGCTTAAACCGCTTCCAATTCTGCGACAGGTTACCGCAGAGCTGAAAAGGTTCCGGGGGCTTCAGCAGGTCCATGGCGCTCCGAGCTACGCCCAACTGGCCACTTCTGACACCATGTATCAGTTCGCAATGACGGCACTCGACAGCATGAAGGCCAGAACAAGAAGAATCAAGTTTATTGCAGGACATTGATATATATATAGCCTTCGTGATAGCGCGGTTTACGCACTGCGCATGTCAGGCACATTGTTATCGTGTTATCACGCAAGCCCGATACAGAACTGTAGATGATTTGTGCGACGTCTAGAAGCATATTGCGTTGTGCAAATATCAATTTAGAGGTCCTCGCCGCTTTGGTGCACTAAACGAAACGACCAGAAAGAAAAATCATAAACTATATTTGCACACAGTTTGCAGAGACTAACAAAATGAGTTGGCATTTGGGATTTACGGTACAAATGCTGCGCGTAGGCTGCGGGTGGCACCGTAGTGAAGGGATCCCTCCTATTGATTTTTAGCGGATGAGGTTCTTGCCTGGCTGATCTTGAGGCTAAGCATCACGCGATTTTGGAGCAGTCATGCGTTAGGTAAGTTTTGAAAGCGAAGTGCTAACAGCTTGCATTCATGGTGCCTGTAGCTGAATAATGACAGCCGCGAGGCCTGATAACATCACTTTGCAGTAACAGAGGGAGCTAATTTTTATTTACCTTTAAATTTCGGCTTTTCAGAACAGAAATAAAAATGTCATACGGAGTAGTTGCATCACTCTGGGCAGAAGTTTTTTGCGAGTACTTACTGCCTTGTATCAATAAAGTACGTGGCTAGAGTTGGAAATTTTTAGGCGAATGTCTGTGAATGTTACGTGCGAAGAGAAATTGGCTAAGTGGAGTTCGCCAGATAGGTGGCAGCCTCAAAATTGTCAGTGTAAACATCCACTCGAAATTGCCTGACTAAAGTTTTAATTATTGACTTTATTATTTACGTGAATGGCAACGGCTGTATCATTTCTTATTGAATCCATCTGGTAGCGTAACGTGAGTACGAAAATTGTTTTTGAGTACTGCTGTGTGTTTAGTTTTTAAAAAGTGTGATTTTGAACAGCATGTGAGGTTGCAGTTCACGTGTCGTATAGTATTTCCCACAGAGTGAGGCATCAATTGCGTTACGCAATGACCTTTTTTCTGGAAGAACATTGACAACGTGACTTTAGAGTCGCACTGATACCGCTTATCTCGATGACAACCACATTGCTTGCACAATCTTTACGGTCATATTCAGGGGACCTTTTTCCGCCTGCAAACAGGAAGCACGCAACAAAAGTTTTGACTCGCGAGGCTGTACGGTGGCAGTACCTTGGCCACAGACTACATTATCTTCCGTACCGAGGCACATGTGGTGCTCAGCTAACGTGGTTCTTGCCGTCCTGGGTGCATTTTGCACACAGGCATCTTTTCGCCTAATCACCGAGGTTCGTGTGCTAAACAACGCAATCAGGCTGTAGAAATGTCGCCTTCTTGAAGCTGCGTAAATCAGAGCAATGGAGGGCAAACTCCACCAGATATACCTCAATGATAGCAACCCGCGACTGCAACCATATCACGACATTCAGTGCCTCGCACTGGAATAAAACAAACAGCTCTTTTTTGCACCCACCACGTTTTATTCTTATTGCGCGACCCACATTGCAAAACAGCGTGAGCCAGCTGTCTACGCTATTATGACTCTACCCCCCCCCCCCCCCCTACCAGTGTGTTCCCGCCACAGCAGTCTTCAATTAAGCCAATCCAAAAGGCAGTGCTGGGTTCTGTTACAATGGTGCTGCTCCGAGTACGCGCTCCCATGCGACCACCTGCAGAGAAAAGAGGTGCCTGACACGACTAGTGCAGGCACCGAGTCTAGCCTACTTCTGTCTTCATTTATCACAACCGAAGTTTCATGCGCTATTCTGAACCTTTTCATTCTGCCAACACTACTGATTTTTGAGCCATGTATAACGAACAATTAACGCCGCAATCGCAATGTTAGGCTGCGCCAAATAAATGATTTTTATAAATTTGTAGTTCCTTCACTAATTCGGATTTGTGAACGGTTCACTCCACCAGGTACCACTTTATTTTGTTAATTTTGTCTTTGTCAGGTTTCACCCGCCGGCATCGCTGGCTCATGCATTTCGTGGAGCGGCCGAAAGCAGCCGGTATGCTGCCAAGAGTCCTATGTAATTGTCAACTTGCAACCCGACACATCAAACAAAATGCCTTGGTGCTTTGTTTTTGGTATAATATGTAAAGGGCATCACGTACACGGTGACTTTATTTAAACAATGGTAGGACGTACTGGTATATAGTCGAAATTACATGCGCGAAAAAGGCCTACGGGATTTTCTTGAGCTCCCCTTTGAGAAAAGTATGCAGTCAGGCAGGAATAAAAGTCAAACATCGCCTGCCAACAAAAAAGAATCTTGCATGTGTACTCGCGGACAACTAGCGTGAGTCATGTTGAAGGACAAAAGGTATACCGAAGTATATATTCATAAAATGGTAATAAGGAAATATCTACCTGCAAAGTGGAAAAGTACAGCATATGCGTGCTCGCGTTTCAATCCGGCCTGACTTCATATAGCAGTGTTCACGCGCTCCTTTAAAACGGCATCAAAGATTTATCATAAGCCTATTTTCTTCATCTTATATTTTTTCTCGGATTGTTCTTCTAGGGAACCATTTTTGTAACTTATTATCAACAGGAAGTTCCACTCAAATTTAAAATTTGTTTTTCTCCGCGTTCGTATAGTGCTAATCAGCTTTACTTTATACACATAAAACCTAATAGCATTGCTCAATGAATATTTGAGGTAGGCATCTTCACTAGGGCGAGCCCTCATGAGGGCGTCCTCAACCTCACCTCATGAAGATTTCAGTCGATGAGGTGAGGATGAGAGAGGATGGGCGCATGAAAATTCGTGAGGACGAGGGTGAGGCAGGAAACACATGTTGAGGTGAGGACATGGGAGGGAAGACATGATGAGGTGAGTGTGGGAAGGAAAGATGCACTGTCTGAGGCCGAGGGTGGTGGCCCGAACAGTTTCTCTGGGATAATGTTTTTGTCTGTGCAGCCCGTTATGAATTCCTGCTTTAAAGTGCTAGTTTTAGCGTGAAGGTCCCTGTGAAAGGCGTTATTTCTGCATTCTGGAAGTGCAAATGGCGAACACAAATGGCGGGGAGCCGCACGCCTTCTCCGTCGCCGCGATGCACGACACCGCTGACAATGCTATCCCGAAAAAAGCGCTCTTCTAACTAAACGAGCCTATTTTTAAGAATTGAGTGACGTCTTAGGTGAAAAAACCTGTATATAGTGCTAACAAGGGGGCACCAGCCGGGCCGTGCGGGTGGCCGTCGGTCCAACGGGAACCGTGGTACCGCAATCAACATTTTCATTATCAGCCCCGAGTCTGTCAGATGATCAGAGTGTACAGTAAACATGTAGAAATTATACCCAGTAAAGCTGTTGAATTTCCAAGTAAGCCTTGTTTCCCGAACGAAGTCTGATTTCAGCTCAAAGAGGTTTCAAAGAACTGGCTGCAGCGCATAAAATGCTTCTACTGAATTCCACTGTCAAATCGAAGCAGGGAACATCTTATTAGCGGCATTGATGGGAATTTTTTTTTCATTCAACTGTGAGTAGTTCAGTGCAGTCGTATCTTTACATTTTTTTTTCGCTTGAATTGCGGTAGAGGAACGCCGAGTCGCAGAGTCAGGTGGGTAAAGCCAACCACTGAAGTCTTACCATGGAAATAAAATAGTACCTCAACCACCTTTGTCTGAATCATCGCTCGCCAGACCTTGCATTGTAAGAGGTGCTCAAGCCAAAACGTTGTAGTGCTTTTTTCTGCGTTTATTTCTGTCCTTGGTGAGACGTGTGACTACTTAATCGCCCGCCTGATTTTATGAAGAAAATTTCTTCCAGGAATGATAGGGAATTGACACTCAGCGTTTGGGTAATGCGTAGACATGCAAGCAAGAAATCACGGTCGGCAGCTTGAAGTTAACCACTAATTATCGTGCAGTAGCACCATTAGCCCTGGTATTCCATGGTTTATCTTGACTTTCTATGTTATTGCTTGACTTTAACAGGCTTACTTTAATTGATATATCATATTATGAAAATTTGCGTCATATTGGAACATTTTAGACTTGTACTGCTGTAGAATTGGTCATTCTCTAAATCTATGCATTCAAAAATCCCTGGGAGTCCTGATTCCGCTCCTGACACAGAGATGAAGCAGTTAATTACCCGCAGTTAATTAAGTGGCGCGTAGCTTAAGCTACGTACCACTGCACTGTCAAGGCAGATGCTGCCATCTCTGGGGCTTGTGAGACCCATCTTGTTCCTGAGGAATCTCTCGCGACTAGTCATTAATTGAACAGCCACGGTGGGCAGTTTACTCACAGTCCAGTGCGAAGATTGTGATGACGTCACAACGTCACGTGACCAAGGTAGCCCATGTGCTAGAACCAGGCTTCGGACAGACAGATAACCGGTTTTCAGTGGAGTGGAATCGCTTGGACACCAAAATGGCAACCACACGAATCGTCCACTCCAGACTCGGGTGGTTAGTGATTACATTTATTCAGCCCAAATGCTGCATTTTAGGGACCAGTCTGGTTTTAAAGTGAGCTGAATAATGTTTTAATTCAAGCGACAGCTTAAGAGCCTCACTGCAGCGGAAAGCCGGCACTGCACCGAGGGAAGACGCTAAAGAAATAAAAGTTCATAGCTGCGGCAGCGGGATCCGAACCCGCGGCGGCGCTAAAAAATCATTTCCTCTGGCTGCTGCTTCAGACCACTATGTTATCGCCACGGCTTTTTTTAAAGTTTGGTGTTTATTGGATTGAAAATATCTTCCATTTACACTAATTAAATTGTTTACAAAGCTTTTAGGAAATGCCACAAGACACATCCCAAAAAGCCAGAGCCACAGAGCACTAGACGCGCGGTAAGGCTGAGCACATCACCAAGAGGGATTGCCACTCCGGTTTAAAGTCAGTCGGTTCATACACTTCACTCAGATGAACAATAATTTCGAAGAAATCTTAACATACTGACTGTACAAATTGTCGTGCTCTCTAGCTCTGCTTGCAATGTCGTCTTTTTCTTCAAATACCCGCATCACGCGTGTCAAACTACCAGTCTCTCACAATGATGATGATCTTCTCAGGCTTAATATCACAAACAAACGGCGGGGGATAGGCCACGGTGCTTTGAGTAGTAGTTTGAAATAATGGCCTTCATTGTCTTCCACTTGTACGAACGGAAGCGTCATCCGACAAGCATGCAGCAAACCGCACGAAATGTCGAGAGGTTAGAAGCATTGAAATTCAGAACTCCCAGTGCGGTCGCAGTGTCAGCGGGTAATGGTAATTAAGCGACCTACAAAATTTCGTGGTTATGAGTCTGCTCCCTGCTTAGCTCTTATTGTAATTGTCATGGTAAACACTAGTGCGTTGTTTTCGAAATATTCTTGGCCTACTTAAGTTTTTGTACGACACGGACCCAACAACGCACTGACTCATCTTAGCAGTCCATATAGCTAACAATGAAATTTTATAAGTGCAGGGCACATGTAAAGGAAGTAAAAGAAGACTAATATTTTGGGGCTAAACTCGTAACTATCTCGGTTTTGTCTCACGCATTAGCTCAAATAACACACACATAGGCACACACACAACAATATATGAATCTTGTCTCTCTTCAAATTGTGCCTTTAGGGCTTGTCTTGTAAGTTTATTATGCAGCAATATCGCCAGAAATTGCCGAGAGCAAAAATAAATTGAGTTTTAAAACGATTGCTAGCGAGGGTGAGGCTGACGGAGGGCCGACGATGTGAGGGCGAAGGAGGGAAAGCAAATTTTTCGAAGTGATTATTAAGGAGGGCCATATAAGTTTTTAAAATGAGGCCGAGAGTGAGGGAGGCCATGGATACAAAAGTAAGAGCGAGGGAGGAAAAGTAAAAATGCGGGCATTTGCCCAACTCTGGTTGTAGGAAATGGAGCGTCCGGCCCAGCTAAAAACGCGCACATCGATTGAACGGCTTTTAAAACTCGAATGGAAGAAGCGTGCAAAGAAGCCCTCACTTCCAGTTTGGAGGACATTACAGCAACAGCAATGAAGGCTGCTAGAGGCTTCGTCACGTCAACTAGAATGCGCACCGAATTTTATATCGAATTAGAGCACCTACGTGCTATTCGTCAGCGTGCAGAAAGGCGTTACAGACGGACCAAATGCGTAAGGGACCTCAGAGAGGCGCGTTAGTTTGCAGAGAAAAATCAAGCGACAAATGAACACGCTGGTGGAAGAGCGCTGGAAGTCCTTCTCTCAATCTCAGGATCCTCGAAAGCCGATGGCCATCATTTGGTGGGCAGTGCGGGGGCTCCGAACGCTGCCACAGCAAAGACTCCCTTTCTATGCATTGGCTCTACACCAAAACCGTCACCAGAGTGAAGTTTCAACTGACTTCTGCCCGACAATCGCGGGTGCAGTGACTACCTCGGGTCCTCAGCGTGTTCCTCCTGCATCGCATGATTCATCGATGGATGTTGTCTTTGCTCGTGAGGAACTTAATGCTGCCCTTGCATAAAGTAAGCATTTGTCTGCACCAGGTCCAGACGGTATTACATATGCTGCGCTGTGCCCCCTTGGCCACGACGTGCGTAGAGAGCTACTCAGCCTTTAAAACCACTCGTGGCAAGACGGAGTTATTCCTCCCCAGTGGAAATCCACATGATACCATTACTAAAACCACGGAAACCCCCGCTCGACCTCGCATCATACAGGCCAATAGCCTTTTCCAGCTGTGTGGGAAAAGTCATGGAAAGAATGCTTCTGGCGCGTCTTGAATGGTACCTTGACCCTAATAACGTGTATCCTAAAGCCATCGCAGGTTTCTGACGGGGTCGCTGCTCTATATGCAACTGCATTGATCTTGCGTCCACAGTACAGCAACAGAAACGCCAGAAGCGCATGTGCACGTCACAGTTTATTGATGACAAAGGTGCATACGATACCGTGACACATGAGGCCGTTCTTGATGCGCTAGAGGCTGTTGGAATCAGTGTACGGATGTATAGGTAGATTCAAAGCTATCTGACCAGAAGGACATTCTTTATTATGTGTGAAGATGGCTCCACACCCATGCATTACACCTACATGGACGTGCCCCAGGGCGGAGTGCTCAGTCCTACTTTGTTTAATCTAACACTTATCAGACTTCCGAAGTACCTACCTAATACCGTCCATATCTCTATGTATGACGACAACATCTGCATCTGGGCCTCCTCTTTGATGCGTCTCCAGGTGCGAGCAAAACTTCAGAGTGTAGCAATGGTTGCTACCATATTGTTATAGTTGCTACCATAATTTCCTCCTATCTCCGAGAGAAAGGTCTGAGCATGTCAGCCGTAAAGTGCGCTATAGTGGCATTGACACGCAAAAATACGACTCGTTATCTGCTAACTATTGACGACCATGCCATTGCCTATCATGCTTCTCATCGTTTTTTGGGAACTGTTATAGACCGGAATTTATCATGGAGCCCGCATTGCAGCTTTGTAACGAAAAAGCTAATCTCTATCACGCACCTGCTCAGATTTCTTGGCGAAAAACCATGGGGCTCGTCGATTCCATAGATGTTGCAATTGTACAGAGCACTATTTTTGGGATTTTTGTGGTATAGTGCACCAGTGCTTTCAAGCACATGCAAGACGAATTTGCGTGCCCTCCAGACTATACAAGGTCAGGCACTTCGCACATGCCTGGGTACCCCTCGCAGCGCATCAACAGTTTCTACCATTTCAATCGCCCAGGATTACCCACTCTCGACGTATATAACCCTTGAAACCCTGCGGAACCGCATACGGCATCTAACAAGGATTCCACAGCACCACCTTGTGTCAGTGGCGAGTCAAAGACCACACGCAGCGTTTTCAAAGGTTATAGCAGCCCACCAGTCGTCCATCGCATCGCAGTTCACCCCGGCAGCACGGCTTTCCTCTGCGCTGTGGTGTCTGCGAGAGCCATGCGTGCACCTTGCACATCCGGGCATAACGAAAAAAAAACGAACCTATCGGCGTTGGCCATTAAACAGTTGACACTCTGCCTACTCCACGAATCATATAGTGACCGCACTCATGTGTATACAGATGGTTCGGTCTCAGGTACAAGTTCAACCTATGCCGTGGACATTCGTGCGAGACGGACCAGTATTATCCAGCAGACTTCGCATCGGACAACCTCCACCGGGTCAGAATTGGCTGCTCTTCGTGCGGCTGTGCAGTACATCGGTGCACAAACACCCCACAAATGGGCTGTGTTCTGCGACTCAAAAGCAGCCCTACAATGTCTTAATTCCGCTTTACGCCATGGCGATAACGATCAACTCGTAGCTGAATTAAGACGTCTTTAACGCCGTGCGCAAGAAGAGGGTCATGACTTCGTCTTCCAGTGGATACCGAGACACTGTGGCATTGTCGCAAACGACGTAGCTGACGCTGCAGCTCGAGCGATTCACGGCAGTGCCAACATTTTCCAGATACCGTTGACAAATAAGAGCCGACGCAGCAAGACATCTGCGAATGCTTGGCCGAAAAGAGATTTTAACTTTATGGCTTCTCCTGGCAACTCCACATGCCATCTGCACCGCCTAGGCCCATTACTTCAAATCAGTCCTCCGTCCGGCCTCTCCCGCTGCGATGCTACTCTGTTCTGTCGCCTGTGGCTGGGTTTGGCGTTTACAAATGCCTCCCACTTAGTTGCTATAGCAGACTCTCCTGCGCGTGAAAATTGTGGGTGCGACGAAACAATAGAAGACCTTATTTTTGACTGCTCTCGGTTTCAGCGTGACTGAGCCCTCCTGACCGCAACCGCCCGTCGCTTAGATCCTCGGCTTCTTACCGAAGCTATGATTCTGGGCCCTTGTAGTAAGCCCCCATCGCAGAGGACAGCTTTGAAAGCACTTTTCAAGCTCTTAAAGGACTGCGGACTGTGTGCAGGATTGTGAACTATCAGTGTGTGTCCTGTATACCCTGCAAGTATTGGCCAACGGACATGTGGAAAAGTGATCTCCATTTGCTCTCCCCCTTTCTATCTCTCCCTCCGTTCTCCTTCGTACGTGTAGGTTAGCATACCGGGTGCGGCCTAATTAACCTCCCTGCCTTTCTGTCCGTCGCTCGCTCTCACATTCTCTTTTGCACTGCCTTCGTCGGATTTTGGGTTCATCAGAAAACTACTTAACAAATTCGCGCTCTATAAAGTTGTTTCCTGGCATGACATAACACCTATCAACTTTACGGTACGGGTATTTTCATAATGCAGCATCTAAACGATGTTGAAATGAGATGACCTCCTCTTACACAACTTTCGTTAGCTACTCAGTCCATATGTAGGAAGATGTTGTCTTGAAACTACATAGTTTAAACAGAAACAAAAGATTAACTTTTTCTTGGAACTTTCAGGCTCATGCCAAGATTGCAAATGCGACAGTGAATAAGCGCAAATAGGCCACTTATTAGGTGTTTAGAAATCGGCTTGTTATTCAGTTTATACGCGAGAAAACACGTTATTGTAAAGCCGTAATCGTTCCATTCAGCATAGCACGCAATGACGAATTGCCGGTCTTGAGCAGTGCGTAAGCACGCAATATGTGCCTTAAGTACAAATGTTCAAGAGTAGCCAACGAATTATAGAAAGTATGTCTTAATTTTTTGCTTTCTACTTTTACCATTAACCGCACTCTGATTTTCTAAAAAGCTAGCTATCTTTTGTTACGTTTTCCCAGCGCCCGGTTTTCGTTTGCTTATGACTAAATTTAAAATTTAAAGTTAATTTTTGTAATTAGCTTTTAGTGGTAGTCATCAGTATTCTACAAGCAGCCGCCAAGCCCATAAGTGCCGCACGACAAGAATGACCTTCTTCAGCTCTCTTTTAAATGATGTTTTATCCCATACAGAGCAGGAGAATGTTGCATCAAGTAAATAAAAATCCTCTATTTCGCGTTCAGCGCTCGGGAGATAGCCTGTCACGCATGGCAAGCGCTAGCGCTGAAAGCTCATCACGGCTAAAACAAGCGTGTAAAAAATTGCCTCCACTCACACTTGCCAAGCGTTAATCCTTCTGTGAGTCACGCTTTGGAAGCCTGAATTTTCAGTATGTGAACACACAACGCTTAAAGCTTGGGTGCAAAAAATTATCGACATTCACGCCAAATAAGGGTGAAAAATATTATAGTGTATAACTAACAGCCGATGGTACTACCAGTTTGTTTGGAAAAAAATATCGCTCTGTTTCAAACTTCCTAATTTTATTAACTTCATGGAGGTGTTCCTTAAAAAGACCGGTTTGCATGTAATAACGCGGCTAGTGCTATGGAATAGTAAACAGAAGGCTCACTCTGAAAAAGTGCACTGCGTTGGAAGGCACTGCACTTCCTGCGAGTTGTTCTCAACACAGAGGACAAAAGCTTGGCAGGAAGCTGCAGGATGCAGGTAGCTCTGAGTTTTTTTGTCGCATATCGTCTGCAGCACTGAGGGTTTCTTAAGCTTAAGTCTTGAAAAAATAGCAGTGGCACATTGTTCAATTTTTTTTTAACTTCAGCGGGCCCTTGAGCGTGCTCACGTGCTGTCTCTAACTAGCCTCCAAACTAAGAGGTACGCTGTATGCAACGAGAAATCGTATGACACTACCTAGAACGACGGACGGTTGCGTCACAATTATACTACAGTTCAGTTCAGAAAAACTTTATTGTTTCAACCGGCCCCTTACCTGCCCTCTCCGGGATGGTACGTATGCCTCCGGAAAGGAAATAACGCAGTGTTTGTCGAAAATCTCGATGGACACCACAACCGCTCCATAATGGCGCCCGTAAAGAGTCTAAAAAGGCATACAAATGAATGCGCTTATGTAATCGGTTCGAATCCCTGTTGCAAGCTAGCCTCAAACTTGACTAGCGAATGTAAGCTAAACGCAACGAGAAATCGTATGATACTACAAGGAACGCTGTACGACAAACTGTTGCCTACAATTTTGGTCCAAATGTATTCGGAAAACTGGCGCCTTTGAGGTCGGAAAGTGGGGTTGCATATTTGAAAAAATAGGAGGCGCCGACCAGTGAAAAAAGTGAAAACATATAGACGAAAGAAATTATGATTGTTAAAAATTGCCGTGCTCAGCTTGCTGGAGTCACCCCATTTTTCGGCCATCACTAGGATTTTCTATACCATCTGCGAACATACACACTCACACGCCCGCACGCACACGCACACCTCCGACTTTTTTCTTAAGGGGGCCGGAAGGCTTTCGTCTTAAATACAGCAGGAGGCCGAAATTTATATGGCAAACAGTGCCAACATTACAGCTGCGCATATTGTGTCCTAAACGTTTGGTGGCACTGTTCCAGCCCGTTTTCGGAGAACCTAATTTAGTACGCGCGGATTACTGCACCCCCCCCCCCCCCCCCGCCCCTCGCAAAAAAACCCGCACTGCATGCCATGGAGTGAGATGTATGCTTTACCCTCCGTACTGTGAGCGCTGTCAGCGAACCACAACTAAAGCAGCGATACAGGTAGTGCGGCAAAAGAAAAAGAAAGGAACAATACAAATACAACATGCACGCCGCGACATTTGGGTCACGGTCCAGCCGACAAAAGCCCAAGATAACATTGGACGACTTGTCTAGGGGGCTTTTGGACTTGGTCTCCTCAGTATTTTTTCTCCTGTGAATGCCCTCAGGGGACAAAGAGGCTTCTTAATACGGTAGAGTAAAATTAATAATTTTCTTTTTATCGCTGATTATCATCGACTGGATGAACTAAACTGATTTCGCGTATTGCAATGCTTAAGGCACAACCACCTATCGAGAGAACGAAGGATCGTAACAATTGGGCGAGTTGATCAAACATACCTCTACGACAATTGGCGCCGCAGAAAAAGGCACGGACGCCAAGACGCCGGAAATGGAGCGCCCTATTTCATTTTATTATTTCAACTTCGCTACAATATCCTAAAACGTTGAAAGCAGCCGCTCCATGGGTTTTTCTTCCATCTCCCGATCTTTTTCTGCTCCTAAGCTTGAAGAATTGACCGGATGTCTCTACGAATTGAACAGTAATAAAAAAAGGCTTTCTGATGTATCAAGGTAGCTATCCGGGCGTACTAATTCCTGTCGTGGTGTTGTAGTGACAACAATTTGTGTTGTGGTAAACGGATTAAATTCTGATTATTCTTGATTCACTAACTTTTTCCTTTTTGCTCTCCAAGTTGCAACTGCGGATTTGTAAAAACTGTATCACTTTATAGATTTTGTAAACTGCAATTCAGCTGTTCGTTACCACCCGCCGCGGTGGCTGAGTGGTTAGGGCGCTCGGCTACTGACCGGAGGTCCCGGGTTCGAACCCGACAGCGGCGGCTGCGTTTTTATGGAAGCAAAACGCTAAGGCGCTCATGTGCTGTACGATGTCAGTGCACGTTAAAGATCCCCAGGTGGTCGAAAGCATTCCGGAGACTTCCACTACGGCTCCTCTTTCTTCCTTTCTTCTTTCACTCCCTCCTTTATCCCTTCCCTTACGGCGCGGCTCAGGCGTCAAACGATATATGAGACAGATACTGCGCAATTTCCGTTCCCCAAAAACCAATTGTTCGTTACAGCGCAACGAATGCTGGTGCGCCCGGTGCGTCGGTACGAATCCGCTCGGCCATACAGCACGCGCACTGCGAGCGCGCGAAGCGTCCAGACGAGCGCCGTATCTGCTCCTGTTATTTTCCCCAGGAACCGCGGAGCTTTTTGTGTGACCCCACCGAAACCTTCACTATCACGTCCCCAACATCGAGAGGAACCTGCTGGTCCTGGTCCTGAGAAGGTGGGCCCGAAACTGGCTGTTCTATGACAATTTTTCATCATTGCCACGCCACGGAACGCTATGGCGACCACTACTCAACGCGGCTACGATCCCACTGCAATGGCGTGGGCTGAAATCGACATTCAACAACCCGAAGACAGGTCTCCACCCATTGAAGATGAAGGACTCTTTACGCTGATTTCCATGCGTAAGCGGACCCAGCGTTCAAAGACATTCAAAGACGGTACCACGATAGCGTCGCTCAAGCAAACACAGGGAGCTGGGCTCCACGGCCGCCTCTTCTCCGGCAGCGATCGCGCTGCGCTGCCGCTGGATAACAAGGCTGCTTTATGGCGCCCGAAAGAGACGCCGAAAATGAGCTCAGAAGATATAATCGTGGTTCTCAAGCCAAGGCAAACCATGCACCTCAAGGAAATTTTCCAGCACGGCGAGTTGGGAGCGGCTACTGCCAGTACGTGGGAGGAGACGCTGGCGCCGCGCTCAGCATATGGCCAGTCTGGACACAGAACTCCGTCGTTTGTGGGACCCAACACATCTAAGCAGCCAATAAGCTGACTAAAGACTTTGACCTCAATACCGGAGCGGACTCCCATCCATTTCGGGGCCACGTAAAGCTTAATGGTGAGGTGTGCCGAGGTGTGATCAGGGTGCGGGCTGATGAGACGACGGCTTCCCTCACGAACAAGGTGAAGTGGCGCGAAGGTGAGATAGCCTTTGTGCGCAAACTGGGAAAATCAAATATAGCGGTGCTCACCTTTGTGGGACGCAAGGTGCCGCGCTACGTGCACTACAAATGTGAATGCACGCTTGTGCGAGAATACAAACGGACGATTTCTGCATGCTTCCGCTGCGGGACCATCGGCCACCGGGTTGACAACTGCCCACACCCGGACATCGGAAGATGTGGATTTTGCGGGCAACATGTGGGCGCCTCCGAGCAGGGTCTTAACGCACATTACTGTACCCCATGCTGCATAATCTGCGGGCAAGCCCACCTGACTGGCTCCGCTGACTGCAAGGGCAAGTTTCGGCGTCTCCAACGATTGAGACCGCTAGCCCAGCAGCACCAAGGGGAGCAACCAAACATGTCAAGCAAGTCCCCTGGGAACAAGAAGGGCAAGTCCGGCCAAGCGGCTGGGAAACAAGGCAGCAGGAAACAACCACCTCGCGCTTCCAAAAAGGCGAAATTCGGTACCGGTGACAAGCCGCCAGCTTTCCAAGCCGGGGATTCCCCCCCCCCCCCCCCCCCCCTTGGCAACAGCCCAACTTCAACATCAAAGGTAAGCAGCTGGGCGGGCGTCGCCTCTATTTCCTCTCCCTCCCCTTCCTCCCTCGGACTTGAGCTGAGAAAAGAGCTAGCGTTTCTCAAAAACTAGAACGCGCAGTTAGAATCCAAATTGAAAGCACTAAAAAACGCTAGGGCAGAGCCTCCTCCATCGGAAACAATGGAGGACGCTGATGAAACGGCGTCTGAGTGCTCGAGCGTCCCTCCGTTCTCAGGTGCTCCGCTCACTGCAAATCTGGAAAGCCGCATGACGGCTATTGAGCAAAATGCGGCTGATCACATGACCCAACTGCCAGCGATTATTACACAAGTCATCCAAACACAAATGCAGCAGCTGGTAACAACCATTACTCAGCAACTGACTGTGTCCGTTACGCAGCAAGTCACACAAAACATTAAAGCCTGGATACAGGCTAACCCAAAATTGCTTAGGCGGGCAGGACCCGTGAGGGAAGTAGGCCGTTCATCCAAAATTTTCCGCGAAACGATTGAGGAAGAAAATCAGGATAGCCCCCTCGCTACCATGCAGGGCACCAGCGCAGTGGGTGGGGTGAGGCAGCCAGCCTCTAGCCTTCATCATAGCTCAGGGCACTAAGAGGACGCCTCGTAAAATAAAACAGGAACCTTTGGCCATTATACAATGGAATTGTAGCGGCATTCGCGACCGCGCGAAACGAGAACACCTACGCCTTTACCTTAAAACATTGGACTTTCATGCCGCCATTGTCGCGCTTCAAGAACCTGAGGCATCGGCCAAAATTTCTGGATACAACACCTTTCAGAGGGACCCATCCACCTGTATTCTTGTACATAAGTCGTACACGGCACAGGAGGTAGACCTCGACGTAGAGATAACATACTCTTACACTATGGTCACCGTGTTACCTCTGCGACGCTCTGACCCCCCTGTACACATATTGAACATATACTGTCCGCACAAGCTCAAACATATTACTTTCTCAGATATCTTCAGCCGGGCACTGAAGATAGCTGGTCGGGACCCATTTTAGATTGTGGGAGATTTCAATGCCCCCAGCCTATTATGGGGCTACAAAAAGGGGGAGGCGCGAGGTAGAAAACTATCGGAGCTTATCTCTACGCCAGGCATCACCCTCCAGACCTACCCAGCGCATCCCACACGAATGGGAAACTCTGTGACTCGGGACACGTGTTCTGATCTCACACTTTCCAAACACATCCCACACGTGGAATGGAACAACACGGAGGAGACACTAGGCAGTGACCACTGCATCATTAACACACTTATTCACACGCAGCCCCTCAAAAAGCCCCTCACACAAGCTCGACTCCCAGACTGGCAGGCTTTCAGAAAGTGCCTGCCCTCCGCACACCTGATTAAAGATGGATAGGATCAGTGGGCCCAAACACTTATGACAACACTCAAGCAACACGAAACACAGATAAAGACCACGGAAGACTACCCGGCAGTGGACAACCATCTATTACATATCTGGGAAGCCCGCCGCAGCCTAACCAAACGTTGGAAAAGACAGAAACATAACAGAATACTCAAGAAGCGCATCCTAGATCTCACTCACAAAGCAGCTCAGTATGCCTCGCAGCTTGCTGACGCCAGCTGGATAGATCGCTGTAATACGGCTGCCAGACAGATGTCCGGCAAGACACACTTGGAGGCTTTTCCGCAGCCTTATAGACCCCGCGCACACCCGGGGCGAAACACAGCGCCAATTACAACGAGCCCTCCATAATTTCAAGGGCAGCAAAACACAACTTGCAGAGACACTTAGGGACAAGTATCTCTGCTGCAAATAAGACCCTCGCGGTCAGGAGTATCTATACGCAGGCAAAGATAATCCTGAGTTGGACCAACCGTTCCAATTATTGATCTCAAGGCAGCCCTGACCAAAATGAGGAGAGGCACTGCGCCCGGACGGGACTAGGTCACAGTTAAACTGCTGGCCAATCTCCCTGACCAGGCGTATGAGGCCCTTCTGAAATACATCAACACTATATGGATGGGCGAGAAGCCGCTCCCCCTTGATTGGAAAAGAGCCCTAGTAACCTTCATCCCCAAGGCGGGAAAGGAAATCAACACAAACAACTTGAGGCCTATCTCGCTCACCTCGTGTGTGGGCAAGCTGATGGAAACCATGGTGCGGGATAGGCTCTCCGAATACTTGGAGCAACGAAACACATTTCCAGACACTATGTTCTGCTTTCGCCCACATAAGACGGCACAGGACGTACTCCTCCAGCTCAACAGAGACATAATAAAACCAGTCGAACACCCACACAATGACAAGGTCGTCCTGGCCTTGTGATTGAAAGGAGCCTTCGACAACATCAAAACAGCGTCATACTGAGACACCTCAATGAAACCAACTGTGGCCGCAACACTTCCAACTATATCAAAGACTTCCTGACCGATCGAGCCACACTAATCAGAATACAAAAGGAAGAATTTTGGTCCGTATCAAATGGGTGCGCGGGGGACACCACAATGCGCGGTGCTATCCCCCCTACTCTTTAATTTGGCGATGCTGCATCTCCCAGACAATTTGAATGGTATTGAAGGCATACGGCTTGCGCTGTATGCCGATGATATCACAATCTGGGCCACAGAGGGAAACTTAGGGCGCATGGAGGAATGCCTGCAAACAGCCGCTCACGTAGTGGATCGCTACGCAGGGCATTGTGGTCTCCAATGCCCACCCAACAAGTCTGAATTTGTGCACTTTAGGGCATCCCCTAAGGACACTACTCAAATACATCTCTCATTAACAAGTGGCCCCATACACGAGGCCAAAGAGATTCGAATACTCGGGCTCTTCATCCATAACCAAAGAAGAGTAGACACAACATTGCACAAACTCCGCAAAGTTGGAGACCAAGTAGGCCGTATGGTCCGTCGCGTCTCCAACAAGAGAGGGGGTTTGCGAACCAGGGATGGCGTGCGGCTGGCCCATGCTTTCGTAATCAGCCGAATCCTCTATTCGGTCCCTTATCTGCCCTTGCGGAAACACGACGAAGACAAAGTTGAGGTAATACTCCGCAAAATAATGAAGAGGGCACTTGACCTTCCTGTGTCCACCTCCAATGCGAGACTTCTTGCATTGGGAGTGGTGAACACTTTTCAGGAACTCAAGGAAGCCCATCTCACAAATCAATACACGAGACTAGCCCAAACGAAGTCGGGTCGGCACTTGCTAGCCCGCCTTCACATCCAACATGATTGTCACATTCAGGAGCGGGTCCGAGTGCCCGAACTCTGGAGACGCGCCGTCGGAGTTCGACCCCTCCCCACTAAGATAGACAAGGAGGATCATAGGGGTCGTCGTCAGGCTAGGGCGGAAGCCTTAGCGCACCACTATGGCAACAAACATGGTGTCTTTTACGTAGATGTAGCTGGGCCTACCCACGGGGGTGGTACACGGCCGCGGTCATACATCAAGAAATACTGGCGGATGGGCTTTCCTTTCGAGCCCCAGGCACAACACAAGTTGAAGAGGTTGCCATCGCCCTAGCTGCTTCTGATTCAAAATCCAAACACATAATAACAGACTCGCGTTCGGCATGTCGCAATTATGAGGGTGGCTGGATAACTCCACTAGCTGAACGAATACTAAGGAACTGCAGCCGGGATACCGATCCTACACCCCGCTGCCTGGTTTGAACTCCGGGCCATCAGGGCCTAGCAGGAAACGAAGCTGCAGACGCGGCGGCCCGAGTACTCATTCACCGGGCGTTCCCATTGGCTCCTGAGCACCTGGAACCTAAATGTAGCTACTTACTCTCCTTCAAAGCTATCACATCCTATTATAAGGATAGGCATCGCCTCTACCCGGCCCCTGCAAAGGGCCTGGGGAAAGCAAACGAACGCGTTCTACTCCGATTATTCACGAACACAATGCTGTGGCCGGCAGTACTAAAACACTTCGATCCCACGTTTACTGGCAGGTGCAAACACTGTGGAGAGGTGGCTGACACATACCACATGGTTTGGGCTTGCCAGCGCAACTCAGCTCTCTCCCCCCACACCAACCCTACCAGAGAGGAATGGGAGGCGGCCCTGCTTGGCTGTTCGGACCTTCAGTCCCAAAAGGTTTTGGTCAAGAGGGCTAAGCTGGCGGCTTCGACCAATAGGGTCCCGGAATAAGGACTCCACCCATTGCGGGGCTCTTTAAAGAGCCTCACCTCTTTCATTAAATAAAGGCTTTTCACCACCATAGGCGCCAGCAACAAGCGACTCCTATACATTTTTCAATGCCAGCGACGTCCCTCACATCGCCTGAGTTTAGTTCGTTGCCGCGGCGTGACGCTAGCAGTATTGGTAAAAGAATGCAGCGCGAAAAAAACAAGGACGAACAGAAGTGGACAGGACAGGGCGCTGACTACCAACACATTTATTCAGAAAGATGAGCAGCTTATATAACGCAGTCCAACACCCACGTGACCAAGAAAATAGCAAACGCGCTCAACTATCTAGTACAAAAAAACAAAACGAAGTACACAATATCAAAGTGATACATATCTAGGTAACGCAAAGTCAGCCAAGAACAGATAAAACCGAGAGGACCACGGAGGTTCTTGGCTGATTTTGCGTTACCTAGATATGTATCCCTTTGATATTGTGTACTTCGTTTTGTTTTTTTGTATTAGATAGTTTAACGCGTTTGCTATTTTCTTGGTCACGTGGGTGTTGGACTGCGTTATATAAGCTGCTCATCTTTCTGAATATATGTGTTGGTAGTCAGCGCCCTGTCCTGTCCACTTCTGTTCGTCCTTGTTTTTTTCGCGCTGCATTCTTTTACCATGTTCACTGACCAACAAGCCCAAACAGCCGCTTTAGCTAGCAGTATTAACGGCTAAGGCTCCTCTTACGATTCGGCTGCTTGCTGCTACTGCGAGTTCGTTTTGTTTTCAATCGTAGAGAGCCTACCAAGCAGTACTCCTCCGCACCATCCCCCCCCCCCCCCCGCCCCCAGCCGCAACGCGGGCGCGAAGGCTCTCCGAAAAGAGAGAGTAGCAAAGGAGGAGAGCCTCGATCAGTCTATCACGCTGTATATGGCTGGCGCTTAACTACACAGGTGGCGCTGAGAAGGTAAAATAACAAAATTATCTAGAGATATGTTATCAAATACCCAGTGCTGCGCGTACGTGTGCCGAGTCATTGTAAAAAGCATGCAAATTATGAGGGAAAGTCGCAACTCTTGCTTCCAGGAGGCGGACTAGAGGCTTTGGATAGAGCGGGTGGAGGCCCACTGTGCTTGTTTCTGGCTGTCGAACATGTTTTTTTAGGCATGCCTTTTTTTAGGCAGCTCAAGTCGCTGAAAGAGCTCTGCAGCTTCTTAGGACTTTGCTCTTACTTTTGGCACTTCGTTCCAAAGTTTTCTGACAGCCTATCCGCTTACATGCCTCTGGCAGAAAGGCGATCTTTTCCAATGGACTCCCGCTTGTGATTCCGCGTTTGGCTAGCTCAAGTTGCTTCTTACCTCGCGGCCAATAACTGCGTAATTTTTGGCTGACAGCGCCAACTGAACTCCACACTGACGCCAACGGAATCGGCGTGGGTGCTGTGCTCATCCGACGCCATGACTGCCATCAGCACGCTGTTGCTTATGCAACTCGCACCGTCGGCAAGTCTGAACGCAATTGTACTGCGCCAGAGCAAGATGGTCTTGTCGTTGTTTTCGGCGTACAACAATTTCGTTCCTACTTTATAGCCGTGTTTTTACAGTCTTCACAGACCAATGTTCTCTTTGCTGGCATGTGAATCTGCGCGCCTCTGCGGTCGGTTGACGCACTGGGCAATACGCCTTCGGGAGTTCAACTTCAGTGTCTTACATAAGTAGCCGCCAACACGCCGACGCTGACTTCCTCTCGTGGTTGCCGTTCGTAATCACTTGTGATGATGAAATCTTGTACTTCTTTCTCGCCGCCGTTACCCAAGACTTTCGGATCATGGCACTTTCAAAGCCGAACAACGCAAGGACCAATACTTGGCACCGCTTTTCGAACAAGCCCGTGACGCGACATCTGCAAGCCCTTTCAGCGTTCGCGACAGTTTACAGATCTAATTACTCGTCTGGAGGTGCGTGCTTTCTCATCGTCGTTCCGCCTATCCTCTACACCTCTGTTCAACGTGAAACTCTCGATGACGTCAAGACTGGACACTTGAGTTTGCCAGGAGCAGTAATAGCGCTGAAGAACGCTTTTGGTGGCCACAAATGCGTCGCACTATTAAGCATTACGTGGCTACCTGCGTGCAGTGTCAGCGGTTCAAACTTCCAACAACTTCGCAGCTGCGACGCTTCGATCCTGTGACACTTTCAACCACCCAATATGAGGAGCTGGGCCTCGACAACCTAGGCTGATTCCGCGCTTGTCGCTTTCGTTATCGTCATCCGCACCAACGAAGTCCTCCCAGGCGACATGAGGTCCGGCCAGCCGCGAATCAATGACGCGATGCCACAAGTGACATGCAGCCGATAACGCTGGTGTTCGACAGAGTGCTCCCTGGGCCCATCTTCGCCTTACGGAAGCAACTGTTGATGTACTCCACAGTCAGTTCCATCGGTGAGAACTTATTTCAGGGCGGGAAGAGAGTAACCCGACCTAGGACATCGGCACCTTGCAAGTTAGTTGCAGTCAGTATACACTGGTGACACAGTACCGATAGGACGCCTCGACCTCGTGAATTATGCCGTTGCCAGGTGGCTGGTCTGACTCGTCGCATTTGGTGGCAGAAGAGCGTGGTCACCGCTCTCAGGTGAAGCAGCACGTGGTACGTCGCACTATTGTCGAGCACGAACAAGATCTCCCTGTCTTTTTCAAGCATTATGCGAACAAGGTGCAAATTTATGACTAGTGGCAAACGCATCAAAAAGAAAACAACTCGCGCATCGTGCAGCCCTTTGTGGCGACCACACGAGAACGTAGCCTCCAAGGAACTCTGCCTTGCTAATCTCCTCGAGGAGAGACGGCTCCTGGCAGTCGCTGTCGTCCATTGTGCTGCAATTTTGGCTACATCACACGAAAATGCTTGGGCTTTCGAGAAACCTTCAGGCACATCAACCTTTCCGGTACACGTAACTCGTTGAAATAGCCAAAATTTGTTGGTGCACAGCGCCGGGAGTAACCAAGCTTTTGAAATTCTAAAAACTGATATAGATATTAATTACCGTGTGCTATACGCCTATCAATAGTTAGGGAACGTAACCGTAATAGATAAAAAGCCAACTACTCAATATTAGTCAACCAGCCTGTTATTTAGCACTTCTTAGCTACATTCTGGTGTAGTACACTACTGACAATAATGTTTTGTCGAAAAAAGCGCTCTTCAAACCCTAAAAGCCTAATTTTCAAATTGTGTAAAGGCTTTGGGGACACACCTTGCACGTATTCAATGACATCACCTGTACTAGTGAGTGAGATAATATTTATACACTTGTTGCCTTTTACTCTTTTTGTCTGTGTTTCCATGCCTGCTCTCGTTTTTTTTTTGTAAATAACTTGAATACCCTAGTTCCATCCCCGGTTAACACTCATCACACGGCCGGCACATCAATCTATCGTTTCTATTTGTTACAGCCGGAGTTCTGCTCCCAACATGAATGGGGAGCCAGCAATGGAGTGTTCTTCTACAAAAGCCACTACCACCAGGAGCAAAGCCAGTAATGGGTCCTCCTTACATTCGACGTTCTTCAATGGAGAATGTCTGTTGCCCATACAAGGCTGCGATTCTTTGGTGTTTACACTGCGTTTCACCATTCCGCGGCATCCAGCACACTGTGATAAGCGCCATATAAAGGTGTATTGTACACTTGCCTCAGCACACACTTGAGTACATGCTTTAGCGACACAGATAAGGGTTACCGTGTAGGTGCTCGGAAAAAGAGGGCTGGGGTCAGCGGCATGTGCTTGTATTTACGTAATCTTTTACTGTTCCTAGACGCTCGTAAACTGTGCGCATGGCCTGAATCTTGGGAGAAACGGAACAAGAAAGTCACAACTAAAGGCAACACTTAGGGACGCGCAGTTCGTTTGACTCGCATTCATGCATTCGCAAGCTCCGCAGTATTTTTGTCGCTCTATATAGGTGTGACGAAAGGTTGTTCGCGAGCGAAAGGTGCAGAAGAGAGAATAACCGTCGCGGGTTATACTCCTTCCTGAGAAGAGAGGTCGCATATATTGGCCTCAGAATAGGTAAGCTCTGTATTTCGCGGCCTTATTTATTCATCTTTTTTTTTGTTGCTGACTTGCGAACCATTAAACGCCGGCACATCTCAGTATAAATAGTTTCAAACATCTGAGAGACAATTTCTTTTCTTGATTGCGACTGAGGGATTCCTATTTCTGTGGAGGCTACGCGTACTACCGAATGATTCACTACTGGGTTAGTACCGTACGCTACCAGAAAAAAAGTGTTGAACAGATGTAGTAAAACGTTAGTTTTATTCGACGACCTTACATCCCTCACCACGTTTTGTTCCCAAAATTAGCAGAAGTATATTATACTTTCCAGTCACTAACCAAATGAACGCATTTGTTCGTTTGGTTAGTCAGTGTACTGAACTCACTACTAACACAATTCGAGTCACTCTTCACATGACGTGCTACTAACCGACACGACGGCACTGCGGTTCACTCTCTACTGCCGTTCAGTACATCGCGCTTGACGGCATGTTTCGCCAGGCGTAGGTTGCAGATTACGGCAAAAATGCCAATTAGTAGCGTCCCTAGTGTCAGCGAAAGCCGGTGCGCTCGCTTGGAAGCGATACCCCACTGCACCGCGTGCTCCACCTCTTTTATTCTCATTCCCAGCTCTATTATGAAACTGAATAAGTTGCATGCTACGTTCAATTCAGAAAAATATCATGACGTAAACCTGCAACTCTGTTTAGCTGTCCACACAGTGCGATCCCTACTGACACCTCTGCATTCAGAGTGGCAGCTAAACGAACTCCTGCAACGTGGTAAATGTTTACACTGCCCCCCCCCCTCCAAAAAAAAAAACACTCATACGGGCAACTGCAGAGGTTTTCGAATTCGACGAGCTTAAAGAGGTGGAATCTGTCAAGCTTGATAGGAAGTGTTTTTGGCTTAGCATTTCAAATGGTGACGTAATCGTAGATTGAAACCGAGATGGCTTTCAGGCTTCTCCGCAGTGCACAGAGCTGAGAGGTGGTGTGCCATGAAGTCATTTACTGTACCGGTACATCTGCAACGTAGAAGCGCTTGCGCTAAAGTGAAAAACAATGCCATCGAAGGCAAATACCGCGGAGCGCTGTCTGCCAGCGTCCAGCGACAAAGGTTTCGGTGAGGGCAGAAGGAATTTTAAATCTCCCCGCCCGTGACATCTTCACTGAAGTTCGCACCGCTTTTCCGAAGCTGACGGAAGAAGCATAAGCCTTAAGTGGTTTTTATGCCTCTATTATGAATACTAGGGCGAAATCCGCATGTTTTACTTCCAGCCTATATAGATTTGAATCTTCGAATATCGCGCAATTTTACAGACAGGTGCCGTTGCCTTGTAAGACCTATATCTCATCCATCTACAATATTCGAATCCAATGGAAAGGCGGCTATGATTGATACGAATAAGAAATTATACTCTTTCCAGCCACCTCATGCATCCACGAGTCTGCACGTGCCAGAGCCCGTTGGTGCTTTTGTGCAGACAAGAATCTGAAGAAAATGTGCATCAACTGGTTCCATCATCTGAGCTTCTATCGCAATGAGAATGCTTTGAGCGTCTTAAGGATAACTGCCATTGGTGCTGTTTTGACGGGACTACTAATGCCTTCGGTTCACGCTACAAACAAAAAAGTTACAGAACGATACGACATCGACTAATTTTAACGACTCGCCTTAGGTCAGTCCGTGTCTTATTTTATCCGGCTGCATTTTATTGCCACTAAAGCATGATCATAAGGAAAAATTACTTAAGCAGCCACGGAAAACATATCATGTTCTGTACTGTATATCTAGCTTTTCTATCCGCTTATTGCCTATGGCATTTCGCATTATACTGTTCTATCATTTGTGTCTTGCTTTGTACTGTATTTTGTAGTTTATTTTATCTTGTTCTTTACATTTTATTCCTACCCGTCATTGTTCTCTGCAATACATTCACTGATCAGTTGCTTATATAAATTTCTTATCATTAGAATTAGAGGCTCGCATATGGCCTGTCGTAGGGCCTCTTGCTGAATATTTCGTGTGCAGTTTGTTCTAAACTGTTAATAAACTTGCAACTTCATCTTCAAACGGTACCTACCGCTGTAGCCCGTGTGATAAAGCATAAGTCTAGGCACATAGAATACTCATTGTTTCTTTTCGTGCTTTGTAGGCTTTTATTTGCTGTGCGCAAAATCGCTGTGTCAACAGGCTAACCATTTATGCAGGGGGCATGCCTACCCAAACACACCTGCAACTAACGGTGTAGTTTTTTCAGCACCAGTCAATTGGGAACACCTCAAAAAGGTTGCACTTCGCACGTTTGTAACGTGATAGCCTAATCAGTGTCGCTCCGGCTACCAAACTAAGCAAATGTTGAAAGGACACTTCACTTTTCTTCCATCAGCAACTTTCCCTTGCTCTGCAAAAGCTTCCCTTATATCTTGACGCTTTTGTTAGCTACTGCAACTCTCCGTAGGGTCATCGCGTTAGCAAGTGCTGTCATCTTTGGACTTGTATTAAAAACTTGCATATTGGCGCTGGTGAATATATATATATATATATATATATATATATATATATATATATATATATATATATATATATATATATATATATATATATATATATATATATATATTACGTTCAGTGACTGCTACGGTGCTCGCAGGTTTTCTGCTTGCAACCTAAGAACGCCTGATTTTATTCGCTGGCCATGTCGTTTATCTGTGAATGTGAAGTCCTTGTTACTGGTCTGAATTAATGTGAAGTGCTTTTTTCAGTCTCTGAGAACAGCGAAGCAACAAATAAAACTCATTCAGGACCTCATGTGAAAGGTATGGTTTTGTTTGGTCTAAGGGGGTTTAACGTCCCAAAGCGACTCAGGCTATGAGAGACGCCGTAGTGAAGGGCTCCGGGAATTTCGACCACCTGGGGTTCTTTAACGTGCACTGGCATCGCACAGTACACGGGCCTCTAGAATTTCGCCTCCATCGAAATTCGACCGCCGCGGCCGGGATCGAACCCGCGTCTTTCGGGCCAGCAGCCGAGCGCCATAACCGCTCAGCCACCGCGGAGGCCCTAATGTGAAAGGGAATGCATACTTTTTACAACAGGGTGACGCATTTGAAAGTCTAAAGATTTACTTAAGGAAGAGAAAACAAAAGTTTAAATGCTTTAAACAAAGACGTTCAGAAGGTGAGTTTCCATTAGGCGCTTCCCAAGTGTGCACCTCAGGACTTAAGACCAAAAAAGATGCTATTTTTAATAACGCGAAAACTTGTGTAACATGCTGTACAAAGAAGATGCCAAGATTTTAAATATTTAACACCATTCTCTTTTAATTAGGGTGAGTTAATAGTCAAGAATACTGCAAAGCTAGATACTGCAAAGCTCTATCAGAAACAATATATCTGTAAAAGACGGCAATTCACGAACGCGAGACTATATCAGCACGTGGTGACAAATCAAACAATCTCCCGAAGGCAGGTATTGAAAATTTTATTGGAAGTGGTTATAACTTCGATGACTTAAAATATTCATTTTTTAAAGAAAATTCAAATATGCCAGAATTACAGGATACAGAGAGACATTCTTACCAAACATTGAAAAAAAATGCAATCAGGGATAAACATTAATGGAAACTTTGTCTGAGTCATATGACGTCGCCGACATAAGCCTTTCAAGAGGTCTTGGAACTGCCAATCAGAATTAAAATAATAACTTAGAAAAAAAACTACACCTCCCCTTGCCGCAACTAACACCCCCCTATGTTGTTTTCTTTAGCTTTTTAATCCTACTTACTTTTACCGTTGCTCTCCACCCCCCGTAATCCTTTCTTTTCGCGCCTTAATTGGCTTCCTCATTCTCCTCTTTCTTCTTTCCTTCTCGTCTGGCATTCTAACTTTAAACACGCTTTTCTGAGCAGTCGTTCTCTTTCCTCTTCCTCTTCTGCGTTTTCTTGAACCGGTCTTGGTCCCGCTGTGCTGCCTTGTTTCCTTTCAATTTCAAAAGCGTTAGCTCTTACTCATCGCGTTTCGAGATTTCGTGAGGTCTGCTGCCACCCTGAGATCACAACGCCATCTGTGGCAGCGAGTACTCATAACGTTTCAAGATTTCGTGGCGTCAGCAACCACCATGAGATCACAGAGCCATCTGTGGGAAGAACAAGAAAGCAGCAAATTTTTTTTCGAAAAGTGTGCCTTGAGGCATAAGATGAAAAGGGGAAGGAATGCTCGAGATAGAAAGTAAAAAGAAGGAGTGAAGACCCATTGCGCCGAGGTAGTCGCAGAGGCTGCCGATGAAATAATAGTTCATAGCCCACTTTACGTTGTCAATGATGACGTCACGGTCCAACATGGTGGATAGAGGTGAACTATGTGACTATGACGTGAGGGGAAAAAATGGCGGCATAGTTTCGGTTTCTCGAATTCAAGATGCCGGGGAATAAAATGGGTTGTGCCATCCCATCCCTTCCTGCCCCTTACCTCACCCCCCCCCCCCCCCCCCGCATGACGCCATGGGACGAAATGGCGGCATGCTTTCAGTTTCTCGAATTCAAGGCGGCGGCCATCAAAATTGATTGGCAATATATGGAAAAAATATGGCAATTTTTTTCGTTACCGTAGGCTTAAAAGTCTGCCCTGTTTGAGGAGCGGTGGTGGAAAGCTGCAAAGGGCCTATATCTGCCAGTACTTGCCAGCAGAGTATTAAAAGAATATTAAATATACTGTGGCCATGTTGTGCGTTTATCAAAGCTAGCTGCGGAAGCTTGTTACAATAAAAGCGGCACATTTTGAAAGATAATAGCACTACTTATGGTAAAACGCGGAGACTCAAAACGTGTCTCTTGCATGCCTCAAGCAAACATGTCAAATTGCCGCAGTCGATGTTAGCCATAAAAGTAAATAAATGAGTAAACAGACCATCAGGGTATCCTAGTTGAAAGCAACCAGGTGACTTAAGAAGAAGGTTTGCCCTAGCCAAGTAACCTCTGTTTAATCCGTGATGAAGTAAGAAATGTCCGCACTACGGCAAATACCTCCGAGCATCGCGTTTAGTGCATATTCATTATTCATTTGTTTTTGACCAACTGGACTCCGGCTTCATCTTCTTATTAGTGACACAGGTGCAATTCATATTTTCGTGCATACGTCGAAGAGGTAAGTAGTTGTTAATCGTAAATGAGCTTGACAGCGACGTGGTGATGTAAACGGTCTGGGGCCATCCCATGTATATGTTAAACGTAGAATAGTATGAAAGGAGAGGAGCCTGAAGACGCTGTATTATAATTGGTAATCGAAGCGCACCCTCCCTTCCCTGACCCCCAACTCCATTTCACCCCATCCGAGTAAAGGCCAAACTATGCAACCACTTTTCATCCAGCGGCCCCAGCTCGGATCTAGGCACGCAGGCGTCAATAGATCAAGCATTGTTCAATTATGAGCAACGGCTTGAATGCTAGCACATAAAGGCTATAAAGTTCAGAAGCGTGAATTGTTGGGCGAGTTGGTACATGTTGACGTGAAAAAAACCAGCGAGAAAAGACGCAAGACCAGAGGAAGACGCACACAGACTGTCGCCGGACTTTCAACTGAATTTATTAAGGTTCCACCACATATTTATAGCCACTACTTCCGCAGGCGCACATATATGCCACATTCAACAAAGTCCGGACGTCATTACTAGCCAGGTAAAAAATTCCATTCTTTGTCAGTGAGAATAACAGATGGGTCGCTGATACAAACATGCTCGTTCTTTTTTATTAAAAACGCTTCTAACAGCTCGCGCTCGTGATTGGACTTCCCGCGGCCGATAATGGTAGCATTGTTCAGCAAAGCTGAGCAATTTTGGCACTCCTTGACATGAATGGCCAGGTTGCTCCCTGTACCTAAGCGCAGCGTTCTGCCATGTTCCCTGAGTCGCTCGTTCAAACATTGCCCCGTCTGCCCAATGTAAATTTTCCCACAAGAAGTAGGGATAGAATATACTACCCCCACAGCACACTTCGTGAACTTTGTTTGGTGCTTAGTTTTGCAGGCAGCTTCTCACTTGGAGCCGGAGAGACGGACGCAAAGGCTGGAAAGCTTTCGGGGGGCCGAAAACACCACATTCACTCCAAATTTTTGGGACACCTTTTTCAGTCCATGCGAAATTCTATGGTAGTAGGGAATCACCTCAAAGTTCCTTGTCCTCTCTGTTCGGTGCTCGGTATTGGCATCAGGCTTCTTCATTTTCTTGCCCAAGGTTTCAGCGACCGCCAACAGCAAAGAGGAAGGAAACCCAGAGGCCTCAAGTCGCACCACCTGCTCGGCAAGACTCTGCTGCATGGCATGCAGGCAACTTTTTCTCAATGCATTTGAGGAACACAGGTTGGCAATACCACGTTTTACCAGTTTCGAGTGAGCGGTAGTATAAGTCAAAAGCGCCTTTTTAGACCGAGGGACATACTTCCAGAAAACGTGTTCGTCAGCTAAAAACTTGAGTTCTAAATCTAGAAACCTAATGGTGTTGTCAGAGGGTAAATCTTTGGTGAAGACCATGTTTTTTGACAGGCACTAAAAACATTTAAAATCCGGTCCGCCACAGAGGTTAGCTGGTCAGTTGATGATAAGTTTAAAATGATTAAAACGTCATCCACATATCGAAAAATTTTTACAACACACTTGTCTTGAAGTGCTTTCTGCAGCGACGAATCGAACTTGGCCAAAAAAAAAACGTTACACAGTACAGACGCTACACTCGATCCTATGCAGATGCCTTGCCTCTGTACAATGTAGTTGTCACCGTGCTGTATGATAGTGCACCTTAGGTACACGCTCAGCAGTTCCAGGAAAGAGTCGAGTGCTATTCCGCATTTGTTCTGGAATGCAACAATCCAGTTGGTCTCAATCACATCGCGCACTGCTTGTAGAAGCTCGTCATGCGGTATTGAATAAAACAAGTCCTCTATGTCAATCGAGAAAGCAGCATTGGCGCTGGGAAAACCGTCGCTGAGGCTTTCCACCAGGGAGGTCGAGCTCCGAACTGCAAACGGATCCGGCGGAACAAGTTCTCCTAAGGCGCGTTGCAAAAACAATGACACCATCTTCTGGCTAGTAATGACGTCCGGACTTTGTTGAATGTGGCATGTATGTGCGCCTGCGCAAGTAGTGGCTATAAATATGTGGTGGAACCTTAATAAATTCAGTTGAAAGTACGGCGACAGTCTGTGTGCGTCTTCCTCTGGTCTTGCGTCTTTTCTCGCTGGTTTTTTTCACGTAAAGGCTATGAACAGTGTTGAACAGAGCACACTGCTCCTAAATATTGTTTTAACACGCGCTCACCAAGCTGTTTTGTGGGGCAACTTGTTTCTGCTAGTTTTAGAGTGATTCTGACGCATCGTAATGTTTCTAATTTTTTCTTTATCTTGGATCGTTAGATAACCATGAAACTCTACACCGATGAGATGAGTGTGAAAGCTGTGCATAAGAGAGCTCTCCCAGACACCTCCTGGCATGTGGCCGTCATCGCCTGCCTGCTTATCTGCCTTGCTGCGGCTCCAACGCGCTCATCAGGATTCCTATACGTCCGTATTATGGACCAATATGGCGCTAACCACGAGCAGGCTTCGTGGCCCATCTGCCTGGCAGCCGTACTGAACAACATGGCGGGTGAGAAGGAAGGCAGTTCAATAGATAGGGAGGTAAACGGGGTCATTGAACGTGATCAATGAAAAATAAAAGGGGGCAACATTATTCACTTTAATGCACAGCACATATAATTTCTTTTTTCCGTGGGGATCTATTAACTAAGCGCAAAATTAGTTATTCTGCATTGAAAGGTTGGGGTACGCGTAAAAATTTTCTTTTTTATTTCAGGCTTGCAAGCAGGGGAAAAGAACTGCGAACGGAGTTTTTTATTGGTGACGTCTTTATCTTTGGGTTTTTTTTTAACAGTGGGAGTTGGAGCAAAGATGTGCCTAGCGGGAACACGTAATATGCCGCGCCCGGTAGAGCATCGCTTTATTCTAACCCTTAATATGGCGCCTCCAAAGCTACGCACCTGCAGTCTTATCAATATGTTGGAGTGGTCGGAAAATGTGGCCCTCTGGAGATTCGCACGTTTCCTCCAACTATCGTCAATCACTCTGAGGAATCCCTAAAATTGGCGAACGTCTAGTAGGCTTAATCTTTGTAAATTTGCAACTATGTTTGAACATTTCTGGATGTTCGCGATGTGACAAGGCTTAACTAAGAATATTGTGAAATAAGAACATACAATCCTGCTTAGCCAACAGTCAGCCATACTCATTTCGTTTCACTGAGGCATTAAATATCGCTTGCTTTGTTTTTGCCTGTAGGGTGACTTACGGTACGTAGAACCCAACGTATGTCGTGTATATTATCCTAACAGAACTGTTTCGTGTGTGAAGATTCTAGCTGGTTCTTATCAATGCAGGGCTCGTGGTGGGCCCGCTATGCCAAAAGTTCGGGCACGTGCCCCCCCTACATGCTGGAAGTATCACCATGTGGATAGCGCTGATAGCAAGCAGCTTTGCTCCAAATATCACTTGGCTGGCGGCGACGATGGGTGTTATGTTTGGTGAGCCTCGACTGTACATATGCACGCAGCACTGTTTACTGATTTTAAGGCGTAAGCCTTCGTGCCCTATTAAGCTAAAATCCGTGTGTGTGTGCGTGCGTGCGTGCGTGTGTGTGTGTTTGTGTGTGTGTGTGTGTGCGCATGTGTGCGTGTGTGTGCGTGTGTGTGTGTGTGTGTGCGTGTGCGTGTGTGTGTGCGTGTGCGTGTGCGTGTGTGTGTGCGTGCGTGCGTGTGTGTGTGTGTGTGTGTGTGTGTGTGTGTGTGCGTGTGCGTGTGTGTGTGTGCGTGTGTGTGTGTGTGTGTGTGTGTGTGTGTGTGTGTGTGTGTGTGTGTGTGTGTGTGTGTGTGTGTGTGTGTGTGTGTGTGTGTGTGTGTGTGTGTGTGTGTGTGTGTGTGTGTGTGTGTGTGTGTGTGTGTGTGTGTGTGTTTGGCGACATTCGATGGTATCTATAAGAGATGGCGTCTACATGCAACCTGGCAGGTGGCGCTTAAATTAATTATTGGTCGCGCGAGGTTGCTCGGGAAGAGCAACATGAATCGCACTTGTCCCACTGATGGCAGCACCTGCCATTCCTGGGCAGCGGCGCACCGCTTAACCGCTGCACTACTGTGCCTGGAGTGGTATGAGGTCTCGTAGAGATCTGTCATTGCTCAGTAGAGAAAGACCAGCTCTTCACATATGGGCATTAACCCATTAGCTATCGCGTCATACCCTTAAGGCGGAGTGCTGACAGCGGTGCCATGCAGAGGTAGAATTGCAAGCTGTGTGGCACCAGGTTACATCACGCCGCAGCGCACAGCGACTGTGTTCACAATGTGAGGAGACGGGCTTATGCCTTCTCACAAGTAAACAGACTTAAGTGTCTCTGCCCACTTTTATTCTTCCCTTACTAATTTAGACTCCAAGCACGTATTACATATTGCATCAGCCTTATTTCGTCCACAACAGCACAAAGACGTTTCCTGTTTACCTCGAATTAAAATTTCTGTATCTTGTCCAGAGAAAATACCTTGCAGCGAGCAAAACTTTACTAATATAAGATTTCAAGATGATTCTTCTGCAGCACTTCAAGTATAAACGTCCAGCTTATGTCTTCGCGATATACCATGGTCAAATTTAGATGAAAGGCCTTCAGGTTTTTCTCGTCTAATTAATTGTGTCATCTCCCCTGTATACCTAAGCCAAAAGGAGGATATTAAAAGCAGTTCGTATTGTATTGAGCTTTACAAGCCAAGTCACCAATACGATTACCGCGTGTGTTTTGGCTTCCTATGAGCCGATCCTAAGAGACAACAGAATTTTTCGTTCAACTCCGAATTCAATATCTCATAGGACCCGGCACTTGCAGAGAGCAATCTGTATGCGATATAGAACTCGTTTAGATAGCGGTTTATATTCGTGTTACCGAGAATAAACATTCAAATATTTTGTTTTTACATCCTTCACTGCTGCTTTGAAAAACTTTTCTTTTCCCGCTCAGGATTTGGTTCCGTGACCATCTTCATGATGCTCCACATCTTCATAAACCAGCACTTCGAGAAGTACAAGGGACTGGCGCTGGGTATCATGTACACAGGCTGCACTGTTTCCGCCTTCGTTTTTCCACGACTGTTGCTCTTCCTCGCCAGTACGTACGGTTTCCGCGGCAGCATGCTGATATTTGGCGCCATCACTATGCACGGGACTGATCTGACCTGGATGCTGAAGATGTCGGAATCAAATCAAGTAAGCGATCTGCGACCTAAGACGACGAGCGCGGAAAAAAAAGTAGGCCCAATTGAAAACAAAGCCGAAAGTATTCGACGATCTCTCAACGAGAAAGAAGGCAGTAATATGCGATCGTTTGGACAGAACAAGAAGGGCGTCGTATACGACCTGACGGTACTCAGGACTCCCATGTTTTATGTTATTTTGCTGACATACCTTGTATTGAACTTTACGTTTGGCGTCTTTATGACAACAGTAGTGGACGTCGTTATCGATCGGAGTACTTCGATTACCGACGCAGTGAGTCTTGTGCCGCTGTTCTCCATCACGGACACTTTGGGCCCACTGGGCCTCCCTGTGCTGGCAGACCGGGGATACCTGAAGCGGAGTGCCCTGATGATGTTCAACTACTTGGCGATGGGAATATGCCTGTTCTCGTTGCCCTTCACTGGCTCTTATGGCACTATGCTCGCCGTGTGTATGCTCGTGGCTCTCTTTCTAGGCTGCGGGCTCCCTATGTATCCCGCCCTCATGGCCGAGTATATCGGCCTGGAGAGGCTGCCCATTGCGTACGGCTTCGTCGGCACCACGGCGGGCCCTCTTTTTCTCCTGAACCCATTCTTTATCGGTAAGTCTTTTTCCTTGTACTAACATTGGCCAAACAGAGGAAGCATTTGGGGGCACTAGACTTAGTAGAGCATGGCTGCCATAATTGCTGCATTACGCAACACGGTCGAAGATTTCAAAAATGCAAAAGAATCGGACAGCGCCCGGCTAGAACTTAATCCCAACCGCTGGACGGCTGTTAGCAACCTGTGCTGCAGCCTGGCTTGTTTTAGGGTATGTCCTTGGCCCGATCGAGAATTCACAATAAGAATCGCGTCGTCGTTCCGAACTGGTTGCTGCATGACGGGGGGCAGCGTAATTTTCAGGGGAGGCAGCGTAACTTTATGTGACTTTTCAAGCGCATTGAGCACACGAACAGCTATCAAAATCCATGATGGATACGTAGCACAAAATGACGTCGTGTGTTCGCTTCGGTCGCGATCACTGCAACCATCGCAACGAATGCGAAAGCTGCACAATGCCAGGTTCATTCTAGCCTTCGGAATACATGGCGTGCGTATTGAGGAGGTGCATATTTCACTGCCTAGACAGAAAATCACTCGCTCTGATCGCTACCACTTTCACTGCGCGGACACTTGTCAATGTGCTATGCAGATTATGCACGCGCAGGAGATTCACCATGAGCAGGTGTTACTCGCCGCTGTCCGTGATGATCCTCGCAACAATTATGAATAGGAACGCTTGCAGCAACCACAAACATCTCCAAATAAACGCTTCGAGACATCGCCACTGTGTTCATTTTGCTTCGGTTTGAAGAGTTAGACGGCGCATATAGATCATCCCACTGCGCTGCTTGCCTACATCCTTGGAATGGACGCAGTTTAAGAATTGAGAGGCAGGAATCCAGGGTCTAACGAGGCGGCTTGTATAGACTCTTGGGACTACTTGGCTACAAGCATTTACAAAGGCGTGAATATACCGCGGCCGCACATAGAGTAGCCAATTTTGCTGTCGACGGAAATGACGTAATTTAACGTGATCGCAATTTTGCGCGTCATTTGCTCGAGTGCGCCTACGCATATGGTATGACAATACGCAGTCCGGCGCCCGGCTTCCTCGGGGGTGTGCGTTTGGAAGAGGCTCCGCAAATCCCGCTGCGTCCTTGCGGGGGCAAAAGCACTTTCGAACACCATCAGCCTGCAAAGGTGGTTCGTGATTCAGTTGAGAGTTGACAGGTTCAACGGTGTGTCGAAAGTTCCATGAAGTTTAAATGAGTACGCTCTAGGAGAGTTCATCACATGACAACGTCTCTCAGTCTTCGAAGAGAGTTCGGCACCACAGCCGTGGCCCACTGGTTTGGGCGCTCGTCTCGGCTGCGGGAGGTGGTTGGTTCGAAACGCACTGCCGGACACGCACCGGTAAAAATGGGTACAAGCGTCCCCAGGCCTGGTGCTCCTCTTTATTTAGGGTCGCTTGGGAGAAGCTCCGTAAACCCCGCTGCGCCCTTCGCGGGCCAAGCGATGTTTCGACCTCGCAACCTCGCACCCCGCTAATGGTGGTACCATTCAGCCAACGCGATTCGAAAGCCAAGTCACAAGTTGGCCTTTACTGCGTGGTACGGATTTAGGGTTGCTTGACAGCGGAAGGAAGCACTGGCCAGTCCACGCAGCGTTTTGGTCCAAGACCCTTTTCCCAAGAATATCACCCCAGAAGAGTCGAGCACCAGGCCGCGGAAAATCTTGTATCCTTTAGAAAACCGCTGAGTACCCAGTAGCACTGGTGATCGAACCCAGGTTCTCCCGAATACGAGGCGGATGCTCTACGACAGGGCCAACTCTTACACCTGGATAGGGCTTACAGAAAGAACTTCGTAGCACGCATTGCATTATAAATATTCTACAGAGATGCTCTACGACAGGGCCAACTCTTACACCTGGATAGGGCTTACAGAAAGAATTTCGTGGCATGCATTGCATTATAAATATTCTACAGAGAGCAAAAGTTATGTATCCGATATCTACGCCTCCGGACGCACTCCTTTCTTCACATGAGTCCGAAGGGAGTTCATCTCCTCAAGCCAATGTAAAACGTACCGCGGTCATCACGCTTAACACGAACGCTCGACAGCGTGGCTTGGACTGACGCCAGCGCCGCGAAGCGTTCGCCGCTGGAGCTGAGACAATGCTCTCAGTACTTTGCGGTGGCCGACGATAGCTGGAGCGCAGTTCAATTTGTCTCTCGCCTGTGTCTGACGGACAGGGAGAGCGCGCGCTCTTGACAGTGCCGTTTCGCCCCGAGTCGTTCGTGGCTGAAGTCTCACTCGCGCACAGAAGACACATTGCACTTTGCTTATCTTGGCAACCCGGCATGACGTGGGGCAGCTCGAACGCCTTTCGAGTTTGGCCTCAAAGTTGCCCTTGAAATAAATACAGATTAGGAAAAGCCGGAAAATCGCGGGCTCGTGGTTTTAGAGCGAAAGCTCGATTCCTCGCGCTACCACTCCCAAGGTCAAGTTCGGTGCGCGTTTCACTATGAGCCGGCGCAGCGGAGTTCTGGCAAGTGACGACATAACATGTGACTCACTGTGGAGAGGCGCTGCAGCTGCGCTCGCTCGGAGCCTAGGCGCTGTTGTACCACGTGACTAGCTGGGGCCATAACAGCTGCTTCGCTAGCGCTCGGTTGCTCTGTCTCGCCATAGATGAGGTGCGCGCCGCCTGACTCCGGCGCCAAACCGTGCATCATCATCACCATCATCAGCCTTACTACACCCACTGCAGGGCAAAGGCCTCTCCCAAGTCTCTCCAATTAACCCTATCCTTTGCCAGCTGCATCCACCCTTTGCCGGCAAACTTCTAAATCTCATCCGCCCACCTAACATTCTGCCGCCCCCTGCTACGCTTACTTTCTCTTGGAATCCACTCCGTTACCCTTAAGGACCAGCGGTTATCTTGCCTTCGCATTACATGCCCTGCCCAAGCCCATTTCTTTCTCTTGATTTCGACTAGGATGTCATTAACGCGTGTTTGTTCCCTCACCCACTCTGCCCGCTTCCGATCTCTTAACGTTACACCTATCATTTTTCTTTCCATGGCTCGCTGCGTTGTCCTTAACTTAAGCTGGACTCTTTTCGTTAGCCTCCACGTTTCTGCCCCGTAGGTGAGTACCGGTAAGATTATGCTGTTGTACACTTTCCTCTTGAGGGAAATTGGTAAACTGCCATTCATGATCTGCGAGAATTTGCCATATGCGCTCCACCCCATTCTTATCCTGCTAGTTATCTCCCTCTCATGATCCGGATCAGCTGTCACTACCTGCCCTAAGTAGACGTATTCCGGCACAATTTCTAGGCTCTCGCTGCCAATTGTGAACTGTTGTTCCCTTACTAGGCTGTTGAACATTGCCTTGGTATTCTGCATGTTAATTTTTAGACCCATCGATCTGCTCTGCATGTCTAACTCATTGATCATGACTTGCAGTTCACCTCCTGATTTACTCAGCAAGGCAATGTCATCAGCAAATCGCAGATTATTTAGGTATTCTCCATTTATTCTTATTCCCAACTGTTCCCAATTCAGGCCTCGAAATACCTCCTGTAAACATGCGGTGAACAGCATTGGCGAGATCGTGTTTCCTTGCCTGACGCCCTTCCTTATTGAAATTTTATTGCTGACTTTATGGAGGACTATAGTAGCTGTGCAGTTGCTATATATATCTTCCAGTATTTTGACATAAGGCTCTTCTACCCCCTGATTACGCAATGCCTGTATGACTGCTGAGGTTTCCACTGAGTCGAATGCTTTCTCGTAATCAATGAAAGCTATATATAGAGGTTGGTTATATTCTGCGCATTTCTCTATCACCTGATTGATAGTGTGAATATGATCTATTGTGGAATATCCTTTACGAAAGCCTGCCTGATCATTTGGTTGATTAAAGTCTAACGTTGCCCTGACTCTATTAGCGATTACCTTAGTAAATACTTTGTAGGCAACGGATAGTAAGCTGATCGGCCTGTAATTTTTCAAGTCCTTGGCGTCTCCCTTATGAATTAAGATAATGTTGGCATTCTTCCAAGCTTCTGGTACAGTCGAGGTCATAAGGCATTGCGTATACAGGGTGGCTAGTTTTTCTAGCACGATGTCCCCTCCATCCTTCAACAGATCTGTTGTTACCTGATCCTCCCCAGCTGCGTTTCCCCTTTTCATTGCTTCTAAGGCTTTCTTTACTTCATCTTTCGTTACTGGCGGGATGACGCATTGCTCTGCACTGCTGTCTTTCTCATTAACGCTCTGATTACATTGGCTACTGTACAGGTCTGTGTAGAACTCTTTGGCTACGTTAACTATCTTATCCATATTGCTAATGACATTGCCCTGCTTGTCTCTTAATGCATACATCTGGTTTTTACCTATGCCTACTTTCCTCTTCACTGTTTTTAGGCTACGTCCGTTCCTTATAGCATGCTCGATTCTCTCCATATTAAACTTCCTTATGTCGGCTACCTTGCGCTTATTTATTAACTTTGATAGCTCCGTTTGTTCTATTCTATCGGTAGGGTTAGATGCCCTCATGTTTTGGCGCTTCTTAATCAGATCTTTCGTCACCTGAGATAGCTTCCCGGTATCTTTTCGAACTGTCCTACCGCCTACTTCTACTGCGCACTCCGTAATTATTGATGTCAGATTATCGTGCATTGAATGAACATCAAGATCATCTTCCTCAGTTAAAGCCGAATATCTGTTTTGCAGCGCTATCCTAAACTCCTGTGCTTTCCCTCTTACGGCTAACTCGTTAATGGTCTTCTTCTTCACTAGCTTCTTCCGTTCCCTCTTCAAGTCTAAGCTAATTTTAGACCTTACCATTCTGTGGTCGCTACAACGCACCTTTCCGAGAACGGCCACATCCTGAATGATGCCAGGTTTAGCGCATAGTATGAAGTCTATTTCATTTTTAATCTCACCATTGGGGCTCTTCCAGGTCCACTTCCTGTTTTCTCGTTTGCGGAAGAAGGTATTCATGATCCGTAAATTATTTTTATCCGCGAATTCGACTAATAACTCTCCCCTGCTATTTCTAGAGCCTATCCCATAGTCACCTACCGCGTGGTCATCAGCCTGCTTCTTGCCCACCTTCGCATTGAAGTCGCCCATCAGTACAGTGTACTGCGATTTTACTTTATTCAATGCCGATTCTACGTCGTCATAGAAACATTCAACGGTCTGGTCATCATGGCTGGATGTGGGTGCGTAGGCCTGCACCACTTTCAGCTTGTACCTCCTATTCAGCCTAATTACTATAGCTGCAACCCTCTCGTTAATACTGTAGAACTCCTCTACGTTGCCAGCTATATCCTTATTAATGAGGAATCCCACCCCTAGTTCTCTTCTATCCTCTAACCCGCGATAGCACAGTATGTGTCCGTCCTTTAGTACTGTATACGCCTCACCTGTCCTCCTAACTTCACTAAGCCCTATCACATCCCATTTAATTCCCGCTAGTTCCTCAAACAGCACTGCTTGGCTAGCCTCACTAGCTAAATTTCTAGCGTTAAACGTTGCCAGGCTCAGATTCCAATGGCGGCCTGTCCGGAAACCGTGCATAACAATGCTTAAAAGAGCTTTCTCTCGTGGCACTACGCCTTACAAGCAATAAATTTCAGGCAGTTTTTTCTTGCTCAAGACACGCTCAGCTGTTGTGCTCCAATATGCTAGAATGTATGCGCTCTCGAGCAGCGCGTGGACAAACGGGAAGCCGGACACTAGCCTCCGAGAACACTCCGATGTGCGCTGCTAGGGGATCCAAAACCTGAACAACTCGAACCGGCAGATTTATTTGATATCCAACATTACAAACAGCCTGAACTCGCGAATTCTCCGCTTTTACAAATATTTATTTCAAGCGGCAGCTTTGCGGCCAAAATCAAAACACGCGAGAGCTGTCGCACGTCATGCCGTTTGGCGCGGTGAGCAAACTGTAACCTATTTCGTGCGTGCATGAGACCGCAGCCCCTGAAAAAATGCGGCGAAACCAGCCTGTCAACAGCACATTCTAGCCAATGAGTCACAGACGAGTGAAAGACCAGTCAAATAAAGCCCCACAATACAGCAAAAGTAACGCAAAGTTTGAACTTTCCGGCTTGCCATCCCTCAAAGCCGCTGCCGGATAATCGAGCCTCCGATTGTCCGAGGCGCCGTTGTCACGTGTTAGCGCGCCCTTTTTTGCTCCGCAGCAGACGCCAGCGCCATTGTCGTGGGTAGGAGCCGCACTTCGTTTTCGTTCTGTGCAACAGTTTTGGCGGGAAGTGTTTTTCCATCTTTGACGGCATCTTCGCGCTGCGGCGATGCCGAGATTCTGTTGCATTTATGGATGCAACAACCGAGGAGGCAATGGGAAAAGATTTTTCGTAATTCTATCCGGAAAAAGCAACACGGCTCGCCGAAATGTTTGGCTCCAGAGGGTCGGCCGGGCAAACTTCGAAAATGTGCTGGATCCGCGATTTTGTAAGGTGTGTTGCCGTTCTTCAGTTGTCAGTAGTTTTTTTTTTTTTTTTTGGTCAGGTGATTTGGTGCGAAGCGCGAGCGACTGCAGTCTTTAGAGTAAATGCTGTTTGGCATAGTTGTAGATGGACTCGTTTGCTCGTAGGCTACGAAAGGTGTGTTTTTTGTTGTCTTATGCCCACCGTGCTAGCTCTGCTAGATTCTCCAGGTGCAACTTTGATGTTGCACGCATTTCGTGGCGTGTGACGTGGTCGCAGTCAGACTCGCTCGTAGGCTTGACTCGAAAATTACGCTTCATATTGTTTGAGCCCCCATGTTTACGTTGCTCGCGTTGGAGGTCAAGCTTTCATCTAGGGCACTGCGGCATTAATTTTTGTTGCAGTGGACTCCTTCGCTTACGAACACAATTCCAAATAGGCGGTTCTCGCTGTTTGATACCCGTTGTACATGCTGCTCGCAATATAGGTCTAGCGTTTATGTTGCCCGCATTGTTTGTTTTATTTGTGTCGTAACAGATGGACTCCTTCGATCACGAATTCGATAGTAAAAGGATGGTTTTTGCTGTTTCAGCCTACGCTGTTCATGGTGCTCGCGGTGCAGGTCTATCTTTCATGTTGGGCGCATCGCTGTACGTATTTGTCAGGCAGGGTTCATACCGAAATCAGCCATTACTGTTGCCTAGGCAGAGTAACGCAGCTATCGCTCGAATCATCGATATCTGCGTGGATAATAATTGAGAAAAATCGGTGATGAAATTCCCAGCAAAACTATGAGATGGAACTACGCGCGTGGGTTATTATGACAGATGCTCGTTCACTCAGCCACAGAATATTTTCAGAATTATAGCACTGGTGAGGCTTGTACGAAACTGTCTGCGGTTTCGAGATGTAGGAAGCTCACGAAACTTTCAACGCGCGCGGAGTCATTTTCACATGAAAGTGAATTCAAAGCAGTAGCACTGCCGCGGTAGCTGAGTGGTTATGGCGCTCGCCAGCTGACTTCAAAGACGTGGCTTGATCCCGGCCGTAGCAGTCGCGTTACGATTGAGGCGAAATAGCAAAGGCCCGTGCACTGTGCGATGTCTGTGCATGTAAAGGCACCCCGGGTAGTCGAAATTGTCTTGAATCTTCCACTAGGGCGTCCTTCATGGTCCGAGTCACTTTGGGACGTTAAACCCCGTGAAAAAACATCAAAGCAGAAGGGTGCAGCCAGATTTTGGTCACTAGCCATATATCACTGAAATAACGTGATGTTGATCATTCTTTTCTTCGTAAACATACGGCAGTAATAATTTCTTTCGCGTATATGGGAATCGGAAGGCTCGGAAGCTAACAACACGCGACGTACTACGTTGTAATCACATATTTGCTTGTTACCATAAAAACCTTGCAAGAAGTTATTTCTCATAACTGTCCGAAAGGTGTAATTGCTTAAAGCAGGTGAGCTTATAAAGGGTTGGTGTCGAGGCACAGACAATGTTTCAGCAGAAATATGGCAGACTTGTACTATTCTATTTGCTCCTTGTTTTTTTTTTCAATTTTCATTTCAAGCAACTTCCTAAACGAACCAACGTGTTTGCTTCAGATAGAACTGTGTAAACTCGAGTATTGAATTTTCAGCATTTGCGTTTTTTTTTTGCACGCTACTTCGACCGAAGGCGATTAATTAACTGCAGCAGTGCAGGCTACTGCGAGTTAGGCATGAAGATTAAAAGAAGGGAGGCAATGTTCTCTTACAAGACATTATTGCATATGCTGACCCAAGATAATAATGACCTAAATAAGCAGCTTTCAGATGACTCATGCGGCGCTGTAGTTGCTCACGAAACAGCGTTTAAATGCCTTTTTTGGTTGCTGTTAATCAACCCAAACTATTAACCCTGCATCAAAATTCTGATCACAACCGTGTTACAGTGCGCAACTGTATGGCATCGTATTCACCTATTTAGAAACAAACATTACGCGGCTACCGTCAGGCGGATATTTTTAACGGTAGCCTGCGAGGTGTCCTAGGTATATTAACTACGAAATAATCTCCGAGCTTTCCTGCGCTAAAATAAATAAAATTGAGACGAGTATTCACCTACTCACTGAATAGCACAGCCCGTCGCACGAGCGAACGCGCGTTTGAGAGAATATGTTACAGTAGCATTAAACAGCCATCTGTTCAAATAAAGCCCGGGGCGCACATCTAGTCGCATGTCGATCAACTTCCTCTTTGCGGAGTTAAATTTTTATTAAGATTGGGCAAAAGAGGCCGGTTGAAAAGCACGACTCCGTGACATTCACTATAGTGCCGCGAGCTCGCTCACTCCACTTCCACTGTGTGCACCGCGATCAAAGCGATCGCAGTAAGAAAAGTTCCGATAAAGCAGTGCAACGTGGGTCGAAGCACTTATTGGGGTAAATAGCTTTTGTATCTCCCATGCCATACGGCCGAATCAGAGGCAGAAAATGCAACAAAAAAAATTCATTCTAGAGCGCGGTCCACTGCGCGCCAAAGCTCGAGCGTTGTGAACGGAACGAGCTGAGTATATTAAATATAATGCCGCGAAGTCGCACGTGCACGCCACTTGAAACTTGTGCTCCGCATTCAAAGCGATCGCAAGACAAAAAGTTTCGGTAAAACAGTGCAGCGTTGGTCGCGGCAGTCAATTCAGTAACTGATTTTTCGATCTTCCCCGTCATCATGTCATTTCGACGGAAGCAAAGGCAAAAAACGCAACACAAAATTCATTCGGGCGCGCAGTATGCTGCGCGCCAAAAAGGCGAGCGTTGGGAGCGTCTGCTAGTATGCCCCGGTCTAGGTGCCGCCACCGTCGGCGCCCGGGAAGAGCTGAGAGAAAGAGAGCCGGCATGGGAGGAGGAGAGATGTCGTTACTTTTAGTCTATTGAGGGGTTCCAAAGTCAAAGAGAATTGCGCCCCATCTATCGGCAGCCGCCACAGACATTCCGCCGAGGCATTGTCTCGGCTCCAACGACCAACGCTTAGTGGCGCTGGCATCAGTTCAAGCTATTGAGGGGCTGGTTCAAGCCAGGTTGTTGAGCGTTCGCGTTAAGCGTACCGACGACGATGCACAGTCAGTCTGTGCAACGTTTAACGCAAGGCCACGACCTATCGTAAGTCCGCCGTGGACGCTCAGTGGTTATGCTGTTGGGCTACCCGAAAGACGCGGTTTCGTATCCCGGGCGCGGAGGTCGCGTTTTGATGCAGGCGAAATGCTATATGCCCGTGTATTGTGCGATGACAGTGCACGTTAAAGAACTCCGGATTGTCGAAATTATCCGGCGTCCTGAACCACGGCGTCTCTGAACCACGGCTTTGAGACGTTGAAACCCATAAAATCAAAGTAAAGACCAGGGCGACTCATAAACAGTTTTATCGGATATCGTATGTAGCGTCATCTGTTGGTCGCCAGTTGCTAACATCCCTTAAGTGAATGGTGGCACTTTTAAATCTCAATTTTAAGAAAACTATAGAGTGTCGCGGCAACATTTTTCTGCCAACGTGATGATTGTGACCCCGCCTTTTCCTCTTCGCTGGAAAATGCGACTAATAAGTGCTTCTTGCATTCTCACGGACTAATTAAGACAGCCGTAAAAATATCAACGTGATGTAGCGAACATTACAAATTCACGCTGTGATTTTGACCGTTCAACTTTACGCGGCACGTGGTGCCAGAGAAGCAAGCAAAAAGCGTTTTGTCAATATTTCCTCTGTTTGTGTATACATGAATTGTATTTTACTCTAGGTTACTTCCGAGACAACGTTGGGTCTTACGACAGCATGTACAAGACACTAGCAGCAGCGCTCATGCTTTTTGGAGCTACCTGGATGGCCGTGGTATGTGTCGAGAGGAAAACGAGAAGAGAATGGCACCTCAAGCAGCAAGAACCCCACAACGTGCACACTGCCGGTAGTTGCACTTTTGGGATGAGAAATAACAGCTACCAGTTTTAGGCAAGAATTCTGCTTAGGCGCTCAAAATGTGTAAGTACTGTTGAAAGGAAAGTCGCGACTTCAAAACGAGATTTGGCTTTGTGGTAGGGCCAAGCACTTCTTCCCTTTCGTGACTTCGAAAATCATCAAAACAATAAGCATTCCACGGTGAGAATACAGGTATACAGCGAAATTACGTGCGAAACTCAGCTGCTTTTGGATGGCAGCGTCGTTTTATTCTGATGACTCCAGACGTTTGAAAACTTGGACAGGCAACGTTTTAAGCATATCTTCACTAGGAAACAAGCAAATAAAAAGGCATATGTAATGGTTGAAAGAAAAAGATGGTTAGAAACTAACGAAGGATGAAGGCTGTAATGAATAAGAATGGTTTGTTCACCGTCTTCAGTCAATAATGAGACTAACGTCCACAACTTCTCTCACTTTTTGTTGACCTGATTGCGAAGCCCACGCACATAAAAGCTTTCATGATTTATTATATCTCATTTTAACTTCGAGGAGGCACATTCTAAACATCTTGTATACGTTAGGACAGAATACAAGTGAAACTGCCCAAATGGTGCCGGCAAAGAGAAGCAGAATGAGCTTCAGCGGCCACTGTGAACTAGTGTAGCGCCACGCGCCGTCCAAAGCAGAAGTTGGCATTTATTGCAAAATCGCGCGACCACGTGTTGCAATGTTGCTGATTTTTTTGGCCGATTGTCATATGCGGGAAAAGGTTGCGTATCGACTATAACAGACGCCGCAAAGGAGGCCTTCAAATTCACCCCACTTGAAAGGGGAGCGGGTGGGGAGGGGGGGGGGGGGGGTAGAAGTGAGGTGACATCACACAGCACTCGGAGGATTTGGACTCCTTTTCGGTCGAGCTGCGGAAGCGGCAGCCACGATTTTATACACTGCATTACGCACATTAGCCTGAAACAATAGCGACTGAAATCTCCACCAGATGCAACATTGCTGACGCAAGCACCCGCAAGGTTTGTGTACTTTGTTGTTTTAGTGTTATAATGCGAAAGCATTAGATGGCTATGTTCACGCCGGAAGTGTCCGCAAAAAAAATGTGTCGCCGGAAGTTGGTCCCTTGTGACGTCACTGGGGTCCTCGTTCGCCAGTTCTTATAGAGATGGTGATAGCTTGTGATAGTGATGACGATGATGGTGGCAATAGTGATAGTTTGTGATAGCGATGATGTTGATAGTGGTGTTCAGAGTGGCTTTTTGGGCGAGGTGGTATGTCATGACTGCACATTTAGTCGACGCAAATGATGACCAACATGAAGAAGACAGCACATGCGCTAACTTTCTTCTGGTGTTTATTCACTGCGTGAACCGCTTTTTATACACGGCCGGTGAAAGAAACACAAAAATACCAGACCGCTTATCGCTCCGCTAGTCACAAACAAAAAACCAGCTTAACGTTGATTGTCACCCTCGAGAAAAGCGAGCTCGTACCCTGAGAGCGATATCGAATGAACACTAGCACAATTTTCTTTCAATTTTCCTATGTTTCTGGCTTCAACAATCTCGCATGTAAGCTGCTCTTTGTTCCGGCTTGTGACCTTAAATTCTTTAAACTCTGTATGACACCCATCCGGCTCGCACTGCCAGCAATGTTCGGCAAGGTTTCCTTTATGGTTCTCCAGGTTTTTGTTATGTTCCCTGTGTCTCTCATTTACACACCGGGCGGTGCGGCCTACAGAGCATTTACCGCATTACAGAGGCGGGGAATACAGGACCCTTCCTGCAAAGTCCACATGTTTCTTTTGGTGTTTTGTTGCGAACGTTTCTTTCTTTGCGGCATAGGGATTTGTCATCTTGCACAGCTTCCCGACTTTGACAGGCGCTGAAAGAACTACTTTAACACCGGATCACTGCCCGATTTTTTTCAGATCGTGCTATATGTTATCAAGCTATGGAACCACTGCTACTCGTTCGTTCTTCTCGGTTAGGTTTTCACTGAGAGATTGTTTTTTGATGGTCAGACTTTCACCTATCGCTGCAAGCAACGCAATGGGATAGCTTCTTTCTCGTAACCATTCGAACTATTCGTTGAAACTGCTTTCGTATTGTGGTCGCATGTCTGTTCCCGTTACTTATTAAGGCAGCTTCTAACAAGGCTTTTTTGACTAGTTTGGATTCCAGTTACTTATTAAGGCAGCCTCTAACAAGGCTTTTTTGACTAGTTTGGAATGAAATACGGTTTAAAACATGAAATACAGAAGGGTTTCTTTATTACTGCAAACCTTTAGATTGCTCGTTTTGGTTTTTCATTGCTTAAAGCCGCCGGCACGCCTGTATCATTTTGTTTCTCTCACCAAGGGCGATCATATTTCCCTTCAATGATTGTAGCCGCGCGCAACTCTTTTACCGATGTTCGAGATCGTCTTTGGTGCTATAGACACCTCATGTGGAAGGTTCGTAGTCAACCAATGAATTCAGCGCGACCAAGTGCGGCGACCAGTATGATTTCCGACGACTTCTGTGTTTCCGACAACTTAGGCGAAGAACACACAAAGGACATGTCGCAACAACTTTATTTCACCATGTAAACTGTGCTGAAAAGTGACGCTTGTTTCTGGAGTACAAAAGTATAGACGACTTGAAAAATCGAACCAAAATTTCTTGAAGAGACTTTCCTTGCTATAAATACAATGGAACACTATGTCAACGTTGAATACCATGTGCGCGCATTTCTACATTCGCAAGTACGGGTGTACTACTGCGATCACGCTACTTCTACGAGCAGTGATGAGTTCAGTTTAGCGTAGTGGGCTGAAAATTTATTTAGAAGTAAAACATTTTAAAGTAATAAAAAAAAATTCGAAGTAAAATAGGCACTATTGCCGCTTTTCCGGGCGTGTCAGGTTTTAGACTAGAAGGTTGCACATTGTACTCATCATAAGTTACAAAGCCGCTGCCTGGGACGAGCGAAGTGCAACGGGCCTGCTGAAACGTTCGAAGAGTAGAGAGTTGATCTTTCTCAGAGAATAAATATGACTTTATATGTTTGGATTGTACCTTCCGAGGTGCCATTATTGCTATCTCTAGGCAATAACTGCAGTTTTGTTCTCCTTCTGTGCTTGCGTTGGAACAAACTCTTTCATACGCCTTCAGCGTTGTTAATATTCAACCCCAACCACAGTTGGCCAGTTTAGTAGCCGAATATGGAAAGAGCGTCATACTGCCATGACACATTTATCGATGTAGATTTAAAGCGGAGCACTAATTCAGTTTCGTGTGGTTATCAGGTGCTAGAAACTGAATGTACTGCAGTTTGCAGGATATGTATATTACGCTCTGCAGCTTCAGGCTCGCGGGCGACGGTTCCTCGCTTGGCAGGCAGTAGTGACCACCAACGCAGGTAGTTTTCGCAAGGATGTGGCCCAAGTTTTCTATAGAAATGAAAATATGAGCTTATCACAGACATAACGTACTTTGACGTCACGTGACGTAGTTAGTTGGATGCACTTCCTTGTTCTCACACCGGAGTGTCCTGCATTCTCCCGTACTTTGACAGCGGTACGCAGCTGCGGCAAGGGTGTTGTCGATGGTTTCGTGTTCAGGGCTCCACCTTCGCTTCTTCCTGCTTTCAGCGCACACCACGATCAGCCAAACGAGCCCCAGCACAATCAGCGCCGACGCCAGGAGCCTGTACATGCTGTCGTAGGCGCCGATATTATCCCTGAAGTAGCCTGCGCAAGAACCATAGCGGAGTGCGAGTTGACAAATGCCCATGTCACGCCTCCTGGTTGATAGAAAACCTTCAGGTGTGGAATGCCTGCTCTTCAACCGCTCTTACGTGCACCATTTAAGTAGCGCTAACGCTCACTAATACCTCGACGCAGACATTGCTGAGAAGCTGAATTAAACTGACTAAGGCGCACTGTTTATTGCGCGACGCATGTAAACAGCTAACACTATACTGAATATTTAAATCTGCTAATAATGGGAAACTTCACGCAGGATAGAGACGAAGACCACAAGGCAACCTTCACACAACACACTAAAATCTTCACTGCACTTGACGGTGTGATTGACGTGCCTTCAGCAGCCGCTGGAGCTTATATCGGAATCAGAGAACCTCTGTTGTGGGCAGCGGAGAGGCCGCGAATCTGACAGCTCTTTGCCACGTCGCGGATGAGAGCGATGTAATCGCGGCGCATTGAGGAACACAGCACACTCTGACACGCCGTAAATTTTATAAATTGCGTGGGCTCTCAATTTCTCCGGTTAAAAAGGGCTTGCTGGCTTCCTCTTCAGAGGAACCTCGGTAGAACCATTTCCATAGAGATTGACAGATAGTAAATTCTCACCTGAGCCTTGAAAGCGATATTTAAAAAAAGTATTTATTAATGCCGACTAATCATTCAAGTAGGCGGAAAACAAAATGCGAGATGGTAATTTACTTAACTGCTCATATTATTTACTTGTTTTTAGTTCTAATGAACGCTTCAGTTTTTTAAATCTAGATTCATTTTAGCTTGGACAATCTGCATAAAGAGTTGGCAAATATGACACGAACGCAATGGTACAGCGCTGCTGTTATGTGCACGTATACCCGGTTGAAAAAAAAAAGGCGTAGAGTGTTGCCGCTAATCGAAATAACGAAGTTTCGCTCATTGTCACGTAGAATGCCTCTCGAAGTGTTGTATTTCACTCAACCATCGTCAAATACAATTGTATCATCACAAAAACAAACTTCAGCAGACATACCGAATTCGTAAATTTCGCAAGAAAAACTAAAATTTTGGCTTTTGTTCTACTTTTCTTTATGGGTCCCTCTCAAGTTCCCCAATTCCTCAGTTCTAAGAGCTGAGCGCCAATCCCAGTTCGGAGGGCAGTCTCTCTGTAATGTGCTCTTCTCTGCGCATCCCAATGAACATCCCAATGGAGCCAGGCATGCAGTAAAATTTGCCAGGGTTGTGAGTGTAGGAATGTTTTCTGTTGTAAATGAAGGCGCCAGAGAACTTCGTCACCACCAGACCTGAAATCTCTGACGAGCCTCTGGCTTGCGATCGTTAAGAGAGAAAGTAATTTAATGAAAGGAGAGTTGGAAAACTCGGCCGGCAGTAAGGTGACCCTGGCCTTCTACTCCACAGTGGGGAAGGGGGAAAGGAAACTGAAAGGAGAGTGAGGAAACAGCTTACCTATGAAGAACGGCTTGAGAAGAAACAGTGGACCGGCGACGGTGCCGACGATGCCGTAGCTGATGGGCAGCCTCTCAAGCCCCACATACTCAGCCATGATGGCAGGATACATTGTCATGCCGCATCCGACGAAGGTAGCCACGCACAAACACACGATGAGCATTGTTGCGTAGGATGTAGCCCACGGCAAGGAGAAAAAGCACACCCCCATGAGCAAGTAGTTGAATGTTACGAGGGTGCTGCGCCTCAGGTAGCCACGATCAGCTAGCACCGGAAGGCCAAGCCGGCCCACGGTATCCGTAATAGAGAAAAGAGGAACGAGGCCCACGGCGTCAGCGACCGAAGTGCCCCGGTCGATGGCAAAGTCTGGCACCGTGGCCATGAAAATGTCGAAGTTGTAGTTGTAGATGATGTAGGTTAACATGATGACGTAGAACATGGGGCACTTCAAGACCGTCATGCCGTATCGGAGGCTTCTGGTGTTGGGCGCCGAGTCCTTAGACGCCGGCGCCTTTTCGGCAACGATCTTCACGTCGCCGCTCTCGATTGTAAATATCGGGGTCTTGGCCCTCTTTGCGGCGATTCTCTCCAGATGTCGCTTTCGACGGATCCAGACGGGCTCTTTGAGTACCAGGCTGATGGCCGTCACATGCATGACAATGGCGCCGAATATCATCACGCTGCTGCGAAAGTTGTAAGTCTCCTTCAGGAAGAGCAGTAGCCGGGGAAACACAAACGCTGAGCTGGTAGAGCCGGTGTACATGATGCCTAGGGCGAGTCCTTTGTACTTGTCAAAATACTGATTGATGAAGACGAACAGCATCATGAAGACGATCCCAGAGCCGAAGCCTGCGAAGTCGGGAGGAAAGTACGGTGAAAATCACGTGCGTGCTGAGCCTATTCTGTTAAATTAATATCATACATTTCTGATGTCATTCTTAAATGTGTAATATGGGCGTCTTAAGCATTCCTCTCGTAACTAAAAAATGCGACTCCGAAAAAGCAATTTCAAAACGATCACTTCTTTTTCAGCACCCATGTAGCCGCGACCAGTTTCATCCGAACCATGACCTTATGCCCGAATTTACAATAGTCATTAAATATCAGTGGCAAAGATCTCGTAATCCATGTTCGACATAGCTGGACTGAGATAAAGTTGAGTTTGGATGGGTGACACTAATATTTCGGCACCACCGCTACGCCTCCCGGCCGCGTGCCGTGAAAGCACCTTCCACTAATTCTCAGTTCAATCAGCTCACTTTTATTTTTGTTCACGCTAGTCTTTCATAACATGATTTAAAAACACATGCCTCTTAGCCCGTACAAAATGAAAGATGCACTTCTAAGTGGAAACGCTGAAACAGTTGTTGCACGCCCAGCCCTAGTGGCCAGCTCCGGATTAATTACGACTACGTGTGGTTATTTAGCAACAGCCGATATCTTAGTGCAGGAGTATGTTCGCAATTAGCCTCCATTAAAGTGGGACGGCCGCGCCTGGTGCGAAAACCGCGACTTCTTGCTCAGTAACAGAACCCAGTTGCAACTGAAACAAAGCAGCGAGTGCCTGCGAACGCTGAATGACTCGGTTCACGCAAGCCGCCAAGAAACTTTGCCACAGTGTTTTCATAAACTATGAAGTTAGTGCCACTTGTACTGCTTACTCTTCCGATGACAAGAGCTCTTCTACAGATAGAATATGGGGACAGCGTTGTATAGCATTTGTAATCGATTACATTTTTGGGTAATTATTTTTTTTCTTTTGTCGTGGCAAACTGCCAGGAAAAAATATCGACAACGGATCGCACAATTCTGCCGACCTGAATTTGAACATCGCTGCTAAAGCGGTAGAGCACATTGCTAAAAAAAAACGATCGACAATCTCAAACAACCTTCAGCAGACTTCAAAGTGCACATCGCGCTCACCGAATAGGATCCCCAGCGTGGCAGTCATCCATGTGATGTTCGGCGAGAAGCTGCATGTTATGAGGCCCATCCACATGGTCACGCTGCCCGCGTACATTACGGGCACTGGCCCGAACCTCTGGCACAGCGGACCAGCCACAATTCCTATGAGAAAAGAAATTAATGATTAAAAAAAAACATCAAGTAAACCCCTGTGAGGACTTGGCATTGTTGAGAGCGTTTATGTCTGTATTGAGAGTGGATTCTTACATTATGTCTAAGTTTCTTTAAATGAACACTCCAACACTTCAAGGCGGTTAACTCTAACAAGGATACGAAGTTTGAAATTAAAACACGAATACAAAATGTGCATCATGGGATTCGACAAAGGATAAATTATTCTGGCGTGCCGCACCTACTCACAGGTAAAAAACCCAAATTTATATGCAACCTTTCGAACAACTGGGACGAACTCAAGTTCATTCATCTGCTTTCAAACCTCAAAACAATAGCGTTCATTCATTCTGCAGCCATAAATACGCGGCTGCCGCTGCTGAAAGCCTAAACTCCGAAATGGCACTCATCACTTAAGTGTGGTAGGGGCAACGCAAGGGCTACTGTTTAGACGGATTTCTAAACTCCAAACCGTGTAGCTCGCTCCAGCGTGTAGCTAATGTGCTACAAAAAATTTAAGCAGCAAAGTACACAATAGCTGTTTTCAACACTCACATTGGTGCTGCATTGTAGAGTGTCACCTCAAAATCTCTCGTTTAATTGTTTTTCTGCCGCCGTGGTGGCTCACTGGTTATGGCGCACGGCTGCTGACCCGAAAGATACGGGTTCGATCCCGACCGCGGCGGTCGAATTTAGATGGAGGCGAATATCTAGAACCCATGCACTGTGCAATGACAGTGCACGCTAAAGTACCCCAGGTGGTCGAAATTTCCACAGCCCTTCACTACGGCGTCCCTCATAGCCTGTGATAATTTGGAACGTTGAACCTCCATAAACAAATAAACCAAACCAACTGTTTTTCTCAAGTTTAATGCAAAATGCAATGCACTTGCCTACAGGATTCTATTTAAGTAATGATCCTAGGAAGAAAATTACTACTCTACTTAGTCGCATTTGTTGCACGCAATTTGCTCCCACATAGTGTGTCATTGGCAGCTATAAAAGTATACTCGATATTTACGAAAGTTGAAGTTTCTCATTTCTTCACGTTCCCGTTTTTTCCATGCGCTTTTGCCAGGACGCAAACCGCTTTTAGAACTCAACAGTGAAGTGACAGGTGTCGCTTAGCTAGAGCAGCTAATTTTATTCTCTCGGTGTCCACTGCTGAACAAACATTTCCAACGAATGTTGTTGTTAGGAGCACAAACCGCCGTTCTGTTTTCAAGACGCCAGTCAGTCCCTCGTTATTAAAGATACCGACAATGAATTTTGGCATTTTTTGGTAAAAAGATAAATCCCCGTTTTCAGGATTATTGTTCAAAGAATTGTAGCACTAAATTCAAACCCGATGCTAAATATGCTGATAGAAAATGTTTCTGTTGATCCGCGCGAAAAGTTTTTATTTGCTAGTAATAAGGAAGAAACGTGAGGGCGTTAGAAGTACCAAAACACTGCGCGACCATAGTCTAACCTGCTGCAAAAGAATTAACAATAAAAAAGACAATCGTTCACTTGCTCAGCTTTTATCATCAGAAGAAATTATAACTAAGATATTATAGTCATAAGATATAAAAGGTGCGGTTATAATCGCTAATGCCAGTTTCTCCACCTAAGAAGTGCTGAAATTTTTAAAAATTGGCTTTTGTAGGCAGGAACGCGCTTTTTTCTTCACAGCATTGGCAGCTGTGTAGCTCATCAGAATACAGGCAAGACATGCTAACTGGTAGGTTGGTTAACTAATATTGAGTAATTAACTTTCCAACTATTTCGGTAAATCTTTATAAATGAGGCGTGCAGCCCGCGTCAGTAGTTTATAAATAAGATTTTGGAATTTCGAAAACGCAGCTGCCGTGGACTCTATGGTCCAAACAATATTTGCTACAGCGCTCCAAAATACATGCTTAATCGAGAAACTTGCAAGCAAAGGAACCTCTCCAGTGCACGTAACTTGTCAAAATGCCGAAAATTCGTTGGTCCATAGCACTGATGTTAACTGCGTTTTTAAAATTCTATAAACTAATATGGATATTACTTACAGCGTGCTACAGGCGTCTCAATAAATAGACTAACAGTAAAATTTATGTTAGTTAACCAGATTGTCGGTTAAGATGTATTAGCAATATTATGATGCGCAACACCACTGACATTGTTATGGCAAAAAAAGCGCTCTTGAAACTCAAAATGCCTATTTTTCAAAATTGCAGAACATCTTAGCTGAAAAACCCGGTATATCTCATTCGCTGTTCATTATGGTGCCTTACCTGCGAAATTGCTGACGGCGCCGAAGAGGCAGATGGGCCACGCCGCCTGTCCGCGGTCGACCCGGAACTCTTCCATCATGCCGATGTAAAGGAAGCCCGACGACCGGATTGTTGCCGAAGTCATGAAGGTGACCAAACCGCAAAGACCAGCCATATACCAGCACGTGTCCACCGATGCCTCAATCGGTGTTGTCTTCTCTGGTGGCGGCTTTGTCCCCTCGGCATCCGGCTGGAAGCCTCTTTTCTCCTCGGCCATTGTTCACGTGCACTGCCTGTGAGACCAGCAAAACAAACTGCTCCTTCGTAAGGCAGAATGATGTCACATTCACTCCGGGTTTCCCAGCGTATATATCCCTGTATTTATGTAATAAAAAAACTCAAGGCAATGAAGCAACAAGATGCACCATATTACCTATTAATGGCTAAAACAAACCATTACTTAGAGGCGAGCGACCGTTTCCTCATTGACATCAAAGTTCATTGTGCGCTTACTTCGACAGGAATCACGCTCCTACTGTAACCCGAGTGCATTCTCAGTGGTTTATGAGACCGCATCTCACACTACACCTAAATTGGTGAAATATTCGACTCGGGTACGCGCGTCTTTTTCTTATTTCCTGATGACCAGCTGCACACTGCTGCCGAGGAGTTCAAGGTCGCGCAAAAAGGCTGTTAAGGGCACGCGGCATACGAACCATCTGAAAAAATTTTCACCGCACGCTAGACGTCTTAGAAGATATGTTATAGTGGCACATGCAATGGCATCTTTCTGTAACTGGTGGACGCTTCCCGCTAGAGTGAATTTTGTTCACAACATCAGCAAAAAGTGCCTCGTTTCACTTACCTGGGGTTTTATTTCTGATCTCTCGCAATAACCTCAGCATATGGAATAGAAAAGTACTTAGAATTGAGGAACGACCAAAAATTTAGTACCAAAGGAATATATATTGTTGTCCGAAAAATAGAAAATAAAAAAGATGGTGCCAACAATGGCACACAATGCCTTCGAAATAATAAGCTTCAAGCAAATTCTGTCAACAGGTGTTACTTCAGCGTCGTACTACGGTTTGTTTTTTCAGTCTAGGGGCATGATCTGAATTCGTGAATGAATAATAGAAAGGAAGTCTTTTGCAACTCAAACTTCAGAGCAGCGTCCCTGCATAACGTAATTGCAAGAAGGCGCGTAAGCTGCGCGGGCCAGACTGTAAGAATTAAAAAAAAACTCGCACAATTACGCTCATTCTTGTTGTGAAGCGAAAACTATGGCTTTATACCACGCTTCTCCCCCATGACAATGAATCTCCATGACGCGCTAATCTATAGGTCTTATGTACAGAAGGATGGCACATCTTTACCTTCCAGCCCTTGCTGTAGAATGTCTAAATAACGGCACGCGTATTCCGCGTGAAACAATAGAAATGTCCAATGGGAAACGCATTCGCTGAACGCTTAGTCCTGCACAAGACTATAGGAAAGTTGGTCGCCTGATTCGTCCCGCCTGATAGTAAACAGAACAGTGTTAAGCATAAATCCAGCAGCGGAGTTGCGAGAAACCCTACTTTTGGGATATTGTCCAGAATCGTCCCCCGCTTACCTTTTAGCGAAGCCTACTTGATGTCACTAACTTGTCCGCGACAACGCGCTTGCTGTGTCCACTTTCAGAGGAGAACCGCTCAGTCTACTGGATTACAAGAGCGGCAGGTAGCGGCAGCATTCAACTGTGAAAATTCAGTGGGGTAATAACGCTTCCAGCAGGCGTCCCCTGCGTTTATATAACGGGCTTTATAGCGCCTGGCCCCTCGTGGGAAGGTGAGTGCGTGCTTTGCTCGCGCATATATGTATATATATTTGCAATTTCTTACGCCCTGCAATGCACGTGTCTACCTGAACACGTGGCGAGGGGAAGGGAACAGCTGCCTTCACGGCTGTCAAGCATGCAGCAACTGCGGCCGGCAAAGGAGAAAGGCAAGGATGAGACCGCACTCACGCTGCGTGTGTAGCCTAATTGCTTTACAACTTTCCTCGCCGACAGCGATAACGGTCACAACACAACCGCGCCTTCCTGCATGCGACTGGTCCAGTCGGGTCACAGACCGGCCGCGAGGGCTGCCGCTAGCATGGCATGAGGCTTTCCCTACACTGTCAACAAAAGCTAGCCCCTGCGGTTATTAGAATTGCTTCTCTAGGCGTACGTATTGAACACCGCTATTTCAAACGTTTACTCCGTAACGTCCGATTACATTAGGCTATCACCCATTATATTGGAGCACCACAAAACAAAACACTGCACATAATGGATCTCTGCCAACTCACCCAAATTTTCGCCCTTAGGCAACGACGCTCACGACGCTCCAGTCTGTAGATCGCTGAGTGCAAGAGTAAGGCCACATAATTTTTTATCAACTTCTAAAGCAGTGCCTCATGAGAATGTCTAAAGGAGGATGATTAAAAGTCCGCTCCTTGGGCTTAAGCATGAGAGGTTGAAGATGACGCCAGATTTATACGTTGTCATCTTCTCGCGTCGAGCAAAACGCACAGAGGAAAAACTAAACATACGCACAATACCTTTCCTTCCAAATTCTACTTTCTCATAGCACCCATTCATGAAGAAATGGCAGGTGTCAATGAAACCTAATACAGTTGACACGATACGACATTATAGGAGAGCAGTTCTGAGTTCTTCTCAAAGATTACGTGCCGAGCCTTCGTCTTACCCTTGGATAGGCGGTTGCGATCGCTATTTGCATTCGCGATGGATAGTTGCGTATGGGACAAACGAGTGCCCGAGGAAACGGCGTAAACGTGGTTGCAGCTTTTGTATGTTGAAATGAAAAGCTCTGCTGTTCATCCAATGAGCAATAACAGTGTTACGCAAATGACCACCAGCCGTAAGGGCATTTCGCTTGGGAAGTGGGTGCGTCTAAATATGTGGCATCGATCCATGGTCACATGATCCAGATGTCGTCAGAAGTACGTACATCGTAGTACAGGAGAACAGAACAAAGCTGCCTGAGGAAACTGCGAAGAGCTCAGGAGATTTTGTTTTTTTCGTGGACAACGCCATCGTCTTGGGTACGTTACATACCCCTCACCAAATCATAGTCGCGGTTTCTAGTTGCCTTATGAATGTCATCAAATTTGTAAATATAGGTTTGCTCTACATTAGCATAAAAATGTTATTAAAAATGAATGAGATGTTAACCTTTTTGGGGCAGAATTTGTACGACTCAACAACACGTCCTTTTCGGAACTAAAAGTAAAGAGTGTAAGTGTTTGTCTTCTAGAAAACGGGAGCCACAGTTGTTCCACTTAAGCAGCCTATAAAAGAGAACTGCAAGAAAGCGTCATTGCAGGGCAAATTATGTGGGGTATATTTACTGATATAATCGATCACATATATACCAGCAAAGGAATAGGAAAATTGAACAACGGTAAACACACGGACGTCTGAACTCACGATCTCTGGACGAGGAACAAGGCAGACATTGCACTAGGCCGTCACAGCACATGCTTCACACGGAGAAAGGCAAGCCTTATATACTAAGCGCATGCGTTTCTACCGTGCACCGCTCGTATATTAACGGAAGTGTGGCTGGTTAGACCAAACCATGGTGACGTTGGAGTGATGTGCTTTTGCAACACGCTGCGGTAAGCCTGACAGCACTAGCTAAACAATTCAAATCGCATTTTGGGGCATAAATAAATACCAAACCTTGTGTGCTTGAAGCCGCCTAGTTCGCAAGAGCGACGAAATTTTTTTCTTCGCTCTTTTTGTAGGCCTAAGTCCCAGTCTTGTAGGCAGGAAATGGCTGTCGCATATGAAAGGTGGTAATACAAGGAGCGCAGGCCATGCATTCCTTCGTTTTTATTTACCAGCGGGCAGTGCTGACGGGAAATGGATTGTTTGCCACTAGCACCCTTTCGCTAAAAGCCTGTGATGCTTACATAGCATCACATAAGGTGTCAAGAGCAGCGAAATGAAATCTTGCGTTTCCTTACCGCTGACTGCGAAGTATAACGCAACACCTATCAATTACTTGCACCGACGTCACAGCAGAAACCAAGACGGCGAAGCAGTCGCGCAGCAAGGGTCTACCCGTTTCTGCAATCCGCTTATCACCACCGGCTTCGGCCTGCACCATAGAGTCTCTTTGTGGATGACAGTCATTGCACCCATGACATAAGCTCTGTGTTGAAGGGCGTCGAATATACTTATAGGCGCTCTCGGATGTCGATCGCTCCAGTCTTTTATTTTTATTTTTTTTTGCGCAGAAAACTATCCGCCTCGGCACGAACGGAGCATGAACAGTCACTGGATATAAATTAAAGATTCCACTTAAAAAAAAAGGAGCCATATAGAGGTAGAGCCTTTATCACAAGACTTTCGTGCGGTTATATGCTATGGGGCGTACCCCATTACTCCCACCTTCAGAAGTTAGTCACTGAAATTTGGGTATAGCTGACATTTCTCGCAACATAGGTGCCATACGCAAGCAGGCTAAAGGCGGGTTTCATGGCTGTGGTTGACTTTACTCCACCATTATACCGGTTTTTATTTTAGTGCGAGATGAAGCTTAGGGTTCTGCCAAAAATAAGGCTGTTTCCTCTCTTAAAATACAGTCAAAATCTTCTAATATATTTGTTTGCTCTCCGCAGTATTCAGATTGCCTGGCCCTTCGCGTTTTCCAGTGGAAAGGACTTTTTTTCAAGAATGAATTCCAGGACGCAAATCGCACGCCTGTCATCAGTGTTGGCCCTTACACGTAGTATACGATATAATGCAGTTTCTTTAATTAACTTTTATTTTTGCTGATATGGTAACTCACCAAAAGTAAAATAAAATTGCAATATCGTCATTCACTTTACTTTATGAGCATATACTACAGCTTGATTCACTTTTCATTTTTGGTGCTTAGATGTATTTACTGCCTACAAGCAAACATGAAAGAAGTAGCTTCACCTTAACCCTTTCACAAGCCGTTCTGTTTCCATTGAAAACAATTATTTTTCCACGTAAATATTATTTACAGGTCGTAAAAAAGACAACTGGTTGGTTTTGCAGTGCCAAATACCAGCAGTTATTTTTTTATAGGGACGTGCAATATTTTGTGAAAAGTGTCATAATTAACCGAAATCTTGACATGCAGATTTCATGACATATCTGGAAAACACCCGAAGCAGCGTGAAATCAATTTCTTTTTCAATAATGTACATTACATTTGAAAATGTGCTACAAAAACAGATTCTTTTACTCAGGGCAAAATGTGTCCGCATAAAAAAGGCGGGCGACGTGCTACCCTTCGTACTGCTGCTAAAGATGTTAATAACTGCATTCTCTTTTCCGCACAATAAACCACCTCATTTTAGACACGAAAGAGGCAGAATTCACCCGAAACAATGACATCAATGCACGATGCAGCACACTGCCAGAAAATCCTGCGAATGGCGTTTGTACACAATTGTCTACATAATGTGTCAAAGGCTTAAAAGAGTTACAAGGCAAACGCCCTCAACTCTGAGACTGCGTTCATTGCTTTAGCACTCACTATTTTAATGAGGCTACAGGTAATGGCGCATGATGGCGCGGTATTTGCTCCCTGTCGAAGGGGTAACATAAGGCTTATGTTGACTTTTCACTTCAGAACATCCCATCAAATTCCTTGTCAAAATACAATACAGCATCGCAAACGAGGTGAAATGAAGTTGGGGATTCAGTGACGTAATGCTTTTTCCGCCATGAAGCATAGTACCGAAGGCCGCCCCTAGCAATTTCGTTCGTTTCATTGCGAACCCATTAGACTGGTCGTTTCTCTTTATCACAAAGGTGCCGCCACGACTGAGGAGCGAATCCTCAAGATTATGCTCGACAGTAGATTGATACATTCGCTGAATGATCCCGGCAGGTGAATTTTTACGCAAAATCTAAACACTCAACACAGATGCTTATAACAGAGTGTAGCTGAACGTTGGTCCTCTATAGTCTCTCCAAAGAGCCACGTTTAGCTTCTAAAGCACATCATTCTCGACATCTGACGCCAAATCCCCGAATGCCGAGAGTCAAGCGTTCAATCTGGGTGCTACAAAAAAGAATACGTGTAGAGGGAGCGAGAAATGGCGGCCCATCGCTTGATTTTCCCCAACACGTGGAGGCGGTCTGAGGCCACTTGAAATGGCGTTGTTGTTCGCAGTGGCCGCGGCATTCGGCTCTGGGCTGCACGTGGTGCCAAACCGGACCGCGCTAGAACCTGCCGCGCGAGGCCGGCGTCATCTCTCCGTGCGGCTTATCGCAGACCTCGTATCTGACGAAACTGGCCAGACGCGTAAATGCTTATCAAGAGCAGCCCAGAAATAAAAACGGAACTAGCGGTCGCCCGGCGGCCACCACGTGGGAAGACAGCTCTTTATACCGTGAGGCGCTCGTCTGTTTGCTTACTCACAGCTGTACGTACTTCCAGTTCGCTTTCACCTTTGGCGCCACTGCGCGCCTAAAAAACAGTTCAGACGTATAACGCCTTTTTATGCATGAAAAGAAAAATGAGTCCACGTTTAGCCCCGGTAGGAAGGGTGCCAATGACAGATCAGAAATGCGTTCAACACAATCACATGCGACTACACATATACAAAAAAAGAAATGAGCAAACAATGAAAAAAAGGCAAACTTTTTTAGGAAGACAAATATAAAATTGAAATTATGAGATCAGTAATATAATTTCAAACCATCCCTTCCACTGAAACTATGCAAAAGCAAGAAATTACCTTCAACGACTGAGTTAGGTAAATCGAGCTACAATTAAAAGAATTGGTCTAGTCGAAATCGGAGGCATAGGATGCACACATGCGTGCTTCTGGTATCGAATTAGTCACCGATAATAATCAGGTATTGGTGCGATCGTAGACTTCAATTGAGCAGTAATTATTCCTTCGTGTAGTATTTTTCGAGTACGCGGAATTCAGTATTCATTGTAGATTCCCTTTTGTGAGACCAGTGCTGACTCCTACAAAGCTACTGCTTTAAACATTGTTCATCCCCGTTTACCGCTACCTTGCTTCGCCGCGCATGGTGACTGTCACCGAGTTTGCAGGCGTCCAGTGCTACGCGAGTAATATATTTCTCTTCTTAAAGCTACTGTCGAAGCAACAGCCAGCAAACCGCTACCATCGGTCATTTTTACGATGTTTCTTTTTTTCTCTCGACGCACTCAGTGCACTCACTACAATGGCAGAACCAGCGAATGGCACTCTGACGTCACTGGCATCAGGCGGTAGCCTGTTCCATCACTCTGATTCCCACTCACGTCAGGCTGTGCGCTGACATCTCTAGACATCATTGATCATGAAGCAAAAAGAATGCATGAGGAAATGGTTAATTGCGAAATACGACCCAGAGATGGAATAAGACTATGTGCCTTTTTAATGGAATGGAAATTCTGGTGGAGTAAAATTTGCATGCTATATAATTATACAAAGGAGAACTATTAAAGCTTGAATCCCTACTTCCTTATAATAAAAATACTAATGCGAGGACAAATATATGGTTCACACGAAAAATAATTTTAGAAAAAGAGAAAACTTAAATATATGTTCTATTCGCAGCCTATTGAGAACAACACCCCATCAATATACGTATACTATAGTTTTCTTGAGGATGGTTCCCGGACCATAATTTTTATTTCGCAAGTTCGGCTCTGAGATCGTGTTCTTGAGAGAGCATTTTCATCAAAATCATGTAAAAATGTCATTTCAGAGCATCCTGTCACCTACAAAAGGCCATTCTGCCAAGTTGCTGTTTTTCTCACCGAAGTAAAGAGGAGCTTCAGATTTAAAGGCTTGTATTCGAGGAGTATGGTCTCAGAAAATGTTACGCTTCCGTGCTGTTTCTTTTGCGAATTTCACAGAATAATACTTCAGAATACCTAAAAGAAACAATCACGTGAACTGAAAGCGCTTTCAGCTGAAATAAGCAAGCAGCGTGTTATCTTGATGGACGGAGTTATACACGTGTACAGCCATAAATAATTCCACTAAAAACACGGCACAAAGAATGACACATATATGAGGAGCGCAAAATACTGAGGAGACACTTATGACTGGTTACGTGCTGCGAAGGCGAAAACATTAGTGTGTCATTGTGAGCGTTCCACCACTATGCTGGTTGTCCACTGAGAAATGACACGAAGGCGCGCCCCCAAACGCTGATTCCACAAAAGCTGTATCCACAAAGGTCCGAGTGAAACACTCAGAAACTGAGTTCGAATACCTGTCTCTAGCTAGCCTCAAAATTATTTTAAATAGCACACGTATGCTATGTGCAGCCGCACCTCCTGTGACGCCGCCCGGAACGCTGTACGACGCACGGTTGCGTCAAAATTTATGATATGAAAATAAGTTTTTGAGGAAAGGAAATGGCGCAGTAACGCTTTCACAACTCCGTGGACAAGCATAGAGTCTGAGAAAGCATACAACTGAAGGTGGACACACTGTCGGCTCGAATCCTTGTCGCAAGTTTGGGCTCAACTTACCTAGCACATGCAAGCCGTATGCAACCAGAAATCGTATATCACCACCCGGAATGCTGTACGACAAACGGTTGCGTCACAATCTTGGTACGAGCGTTGCCGGGAAAATCGGCACCACGTGCAGAGAGAAAAAGCTTGGAAATAAAACGAAAAAAAGCCAAAGAGAGACGTCATACAGGTCTTGTCTGCCAGTTTGCGCGCACATTCAGTCGTGTCTGGCCTTAAGCAGCCTGATAATGAGTAATCTCCCTGGGACTGACGGCTAGCTGAATACCGGTGAATTAAGGCTGATTAGAGACATGCCTTAGTTTTCTTGTGCCCTCTATTCCACGGGTTGCAGCAGCCGTGTTCGAAGGAAGGATTTCCGCGATTTCTTTGTTGTCTCGCATATGATTCTCCTGCTCTTCTGCTCTCTGAATTTTTTTCTTCGAGTTCAACGTACAACTGCCTCTCACGTGTCATTTGGTGGCAACTGTAGGTGCTTCACTTATAATATTTGCGTGGAGGGTATAAAAAGCTCCTTTACGACCCTTTTAAGTTGAGAGAGCATCGTTCTACGTATGAAATAATCCCCACAAAAGGTTCATGTGCTAGTTGTTTTTGTTCTCACAAAGCGCAGCCAGAGGCGAAAGTTGAATGGGCGCTAAGCTATAGCGGCTATAGCTTCGATGATATATCCGTGCTCGCCGCTTCGTCTGGAGGTGGCTGAGGCAATGCGACATCACCAAATTGCACCACAAACGTGGGCTGGTATAGAAAAGCTGCTGTAGGCTACTAAATACTTAGCCTGGGTGTTTCAAGTTTGACGAGGTGTGCGGAGCGCTTCGGATATCAGTGAAATACAAAGTAGCGCGGCACCTATTTCTACATAAATTTATGTTATAACGTTCACGTGTATCTAATTGTACTGCTAGAGAAGCAGCTGTATAAAGGTTACGCAGTTTGCTGCGGCAGTCAACAAGAGGGCTGTCTAGAGCGCTCGAACAGCGCACCAGGCAGTACACTTGTGTGATTTACGAGTTTCCTGGGGCTCGAAACCGGGCATTATCGAGCATGCACATTCCCGTGGATCGTGCTTAACTCTTTATATCTTCGAAGCTATATTCAGTCCCCCAAACAACGGCGATTGCAATAAATGCACAACAAAGCGCACCGGTAGAGTGATGTACGCAAGTGTGTTGCCGACTGTGCAAGCCTTGCAAAATTGCTTTGAAACGGCAAGCCTTGAACGCATCTGCTGTAAGAAGCATCTACTAATAGCCTGCCCTTGCAGGGGGTGATAACATGTATATATTGCTCCAATGAGGCCGGAATGTTTGTGCGAGAACTTTTGCTCATTTTAACATCTATTCAGTTGGTGCTACTGTTGTTCCAAGTATTTCTTATTTATTGAGTCGTCGCATTTAAAAAATGGCCAGTTGCAGAGGAATTTCACCAACCTCTTGGTTGTTGACATGCAGCCGTCCAGCAATGCAGTTCTACGGTGAAGATTATACTTGCCGCTGGAAATGCTGTCAAACATGCGATCGCACACGCCTTCCTTATAAATGAAAGGGTTTTATTCAAAGTTTTTGTGAAAAATATTTGTCAAAAGCTTCATACGAGAGCCCATTTTGTGGTATTTCGTCCCTATATTTTCGGTCCTTTGCAAATATTTCTTAATTAGTAAATGAACGAAGAGATTAACAAGTGCCTTTTGTCATGCGATTTTTCTCCTGTTTTGATGATGTGAATGGTAGTGAGGTATTTATTACGGCTCTACACATTAAACAAGCGCGCCACTTTCCAAACTTCACAATACTTGATTTGTGATTGGTTTTCATTGCAAGAAAACGCTTGCCGGAATGGGGGAAAATTTCTCAGAGGCACGTTAACTCTCCATTTCGGCAGAGTTAGCGCCAAGCTAGGCTGCCTTGTGCTGGACATACTGTTCGGTTCCTCGCAGTACGCCAATGCATAGTTGAAGAAAAACAGTTGGTTTGCCGTAACACGTTTACGTCGCAGAGTGTAGTACTCGTTGGACCAGTTGTGCTTCTGGACTGCGGCGTCGTACAGCTTATAGAGCGGCCACAGGATGGCACTGTCCAAGAAGTCTTCCTCGAGACGGGACAGCGTGGTGGCCATTTGCCTTTTAAGGAGTGTATTGTAACCGGCACCCGCCGCTGCATCGTACTGGCGCCGCAGACATTCAGATGTTCTCTCATATGAACGTACCGACTCGACGCGCCACCACTGTTGACGCCTCATGTGATCATCGATGACGGAGTTGCTCCTGATGATTGCCCGCAACATGGCCCGTACAACGGGCTGAAGAACTGCGGCGTACAGTTGGAAGGGAATACTGTTCGAAATCTCGCTCAGGTAACCCACGACCGCGTTCGGAATGAAGATGTGGTTGTTTGTCGGCTGGTACTCGCTGCCCCACTCGAAGACGGACATAGCGTAAGCATTGTCGTACGCTGCAGACCCCTCGCTATCGTTGGCGAAGGCGTTCCAATATACTGCCGATGAGTAGGATAGCACTTTGACAACGGCATCCACAACGGTTCCGTTAGAAGCGACGAATAAACTTTCAGTCTTTCTGTATCTTTCGTAGTCGATGAAGTCGTGCTCCGTTCCGAAAGCGAGCGTCATGTTTTCCAGTTTGCGCTGAGCACGCCGGATATCCTTGGAGTCAAACCACGAAGCGCCGGACTGCAACAGGCGTTTCAAAATGCTACGTGTCTCTTCGAATAACGTGGCAAACTGTTCGTCTCGTTGCTTCCGGTAGACGTTGGCGAACTCGCGACTGATCGCAAGCTTTGCAGCAATGCCTACGCCGTAACGGTACATTTTTTCCAGGATCGCTGTGCAGGCAACAAGACGCTTATCCACGTGCGCACTGTATGCATATGTGGTTAAATTCCCGAGGAATTCGAACGTTTGGGGCATGTACGGCCACAGCGTGACTATCGCCTTGAAGCCGACGTAATTCGCAATGGCAGTCGGACGGTGTCTGTAGAATAACGACGCAAACGCTGCGAAGAACACGGGGTCCTCAACGAAGACAAGAACAGAATCTGCGACTGCGTCCTTAGCTTCTAATAAAACTCTGAAGTAACGCCGCCAGTCCCATTGCTTGTTGCCTCGCAACGCCTTGACGGTGGAGAACCGTTTAACCGCGAAATCTTCGGATGATGTCTGGAAATTGCTCGCGTTTTCTAGAGCTTCTTCGAGCATCAATATTTCATGCGCCAACTGTGATATAAATGGAGACTTCCGATACGTGCTCAAAGCTCTGACTACAATTTCCTCATACTGTTTCATGCTGTTTCTTCTAACAGCGCTGGTGACGTAACGCCTCACGTATGTTACTGGCTTTGTAAGCGACATCTGTGGTTTTCTGCCTCTCTTTTTTAAGCCCAAAACGTTCACTCTGAACAATGTCTGCAGCATCAGGCGTCGGTCCCCATTGGACACGGCAGTCAAAACGTTGCCAGCAAATTTCTTGTACGGCCAATCGCTAATGTGTAGTGTATCCAAAACTGTCGCAAAGGCTTTCAGAGTGGCTTTCTCGTCCTTCGAATTAGGACGTGCTCTGCACATTTCGTATAACCAGTTTGCCTGGAGGAGAAAGTTGTCATTGATTCTATTGGAAGGCTCTTTCTTTAGGTCCAGGAATCGAGCGAAGAAAAGGTCGAACTCTGACATCAGCTGACGGGTACTTAGCTCAGCGTAGGAGAGATTCATCGGTTTATACTTGTGCCAGTTCAGCCTAGAAAGCAAAAGAAAAAAAAACAGCATAAGCGTATGAAGGCCCCTCCCGACACTACTCTGTGAAGTTTGAATTGGGAGCTGGGACGATTCGCTTCGATCGGCATCCATGCCTCATTAGAAGGGTGCATACTGGAACATTTCCAGGAAGGCCTTCTTGCGTGAGATAATCAACACCTAAATATGTTATGCGTCCGGTGGCTGAATCAACTTGTTTTATCAGGAAATAACAAGACAGTACTCTCGTGCTGATAACAATGTGGCGACTACTGCATGTGCGCTTACAGAGCGGGTATCAGTTAAATATGGGCGTTTGAGAAGAAGTGAGACAGGGCCCTGCTGCAACTGCAGCTGTAAAACACAATCCGTGATATACAGATGAACAGTCGGTTCCCAAAACGTCACATTGGTACTGTGTCATTGCAACAAGGAGCATGCACTTTCATTGGCGATATAAACTTTTGTTGCTAAACTTACTATTTGTATACCTAATCAAGAAATATAAACTTTTCCTACAATCGTTGTCAATTTATCGCGGTCTAAGTTAATATTTTGGTAATTAGGTCTACTTTAGCAAAATAGACTGCATTCCCGGTAACTCCAGTTGGCGACACATACAGCTCTAAAATCAAAATAACGCCAACAAATTTGCCATCCTGGTTTTTAAACGTTACAGCACAAGATTGTTTAATGCAGAATTTTTTTGTTAGTGCATTCGCGCATATTTGATCGTGGCAGCCACGTTGTGGTTGCGCACTCCTCTGCTCTTAATATAACGTCCCCAAGACAGTAGCCAACCGTCGCCTCACATTCTTCCTCCCCACTCAAACTTTCTTGCTCTCTCTCCTGTCCCCCAAAAACGGATAGGGGATTTTCCTTTCTCAACTTTGGCATTTGTCGCTGTCGGCAAGTGATAATAATTGGTTTTTGGGGAAAGGAAATGGCGCAGTATCTGTCTCATATATCGTTGAACACCTGAACCGCGCCTTAAGGGAAGGGATAAGGGAGGGAGTGAAAGAAGAAAGGAAGAAAGGGGTGCCGTAGTGGAGGGCTCCGGAATAATTTCCGCCACCTGGGGATCTTTAACGTGCACTGGCATCGCACAGCACACGGGCGCCTTAGCGTTTTTGTGCTGTGCGATGTCAGTGCACGTTAAATTCTAAATCTCATTTACAACATTCTCGGACAAAATTTTGAAAATTAGAGAATTGTAACGCACTGTAATGGAAATATTTAGGGTAATTGTCTATTCTTCCAATAAATAGCAAAATCTTTCTTTTAAAGTGTTTCCCTTTACCGCATCGGACAGTCAGGAGTGCCATAAAAAACCAGTGGGGAACGCTTTTGAAAAAAGCAATAACGTTAATAGAAAAAATTCAAGACTGTCATCACGTGGTCTGCGGATATATTGATCGTTATAATGAAGTCATAAATTATACTAAAAAAATTATGTTGTTCTGAAACGGTTTCCTCCTCAAAAATGCATTTGTCCAGAATTTGTCGGCATGTAAATTGCAATAAATTTAATGCACTAACTTCAGAAAGACCTTATGCTAGATGCCGCGTATTGCACGATAGAATGCAAAGCTATATGGCTGAACCAAATCTATAACGTTTTGCGCTCTAAAAAACAAAAAAAAATACTCTAGAAACATTTGATGTCACCCAGGTCAATAGTTTTTCCTGTGATTAGAGACGTATCTAAGACTAATTTTTTAAAGCTTCTGTGAATTCCTAGCGTTCTGAAGGTATATATACTGTGCGCGCCTAAATATATTTTGCGTAAGACATCAGGTCATGTTATTTCTTGCAGATACGAGCCAACATATTCCTTACTGCGGCGCGACCATGTACATATTGTAAGTAAAGCAAAGACAAGTACAAAACATAACTGACTTGATGGCTCCACAGACGTGCTCGTAGAAGTCATCGCAGGGCAAGTTGTTCTGTTCTCCCAAGTGACGAAGGTACTCGGTGTTCCAAACGCACACCTTCGATGAACAGTTGTTCTCCCGGCTGAGCGAGTAGTTCAGGGGGCGGGGCTTGAAGGTCCACAATGCCTGCGGTCGCAACTGTGCTTTCAACTGCAACTCAGCGGTCACCACCTGCGAAGAATATGTTCGTATATGTTCGTACTGTTCCCAGGCACGGCCGACGCTGCTTATGATAATCATTTTAGCGCTATTGTTGCTGACAGACCTCTAGATTCATCTCAGAATACTCTGGCCGGTAATTCGTGGTCATGATGAGGTCACTGGCTAACGCCACCTAGTAAAGGTTAAAATAAAAACGACAGTCGGCAAAAGCTGCAAACATAATGCACCTCCTATAGGTGCACCAACTCCAATGCTTCAAACCGTTCAGTAATCCGAATATTTATACCTAGCTTTCCTCGATTGGAGGAATATTCAGAAGTAAGCCATTTCCGCCGCCACACACTTATTGTTGATTTGCTTTTTTAGCAATATTTGCTTTTTCACAGCACGATTAGCCAATGTTGAAGTCATACCAATGGACGAAACGGCCTGAAGGGTTTTCTTTCTCACTGTTTTCTCCTTCACTCGCTTGACAGTCTTCTCATCGCCATGCAGGCCTGCTAACCGGCAACTGTGCCTGGTTAACCAGAACGGCAGGCTGGTTAACCATTTTCCTTTGTTCCTCGCTGTGTATAATCTTAAACACAATCACGTTATAAACACGCAAGCACGCACACGGACACAAATGCGTGTATGCTATTAATGTAGGCTGACTCACACTTAAGGTGAGACGCGGGTCTTAAAGTGATGGAAAAATGCTCAAATTTCCATCTTGCGAAAATGACATATTCGGGACCAATACGCTCTAAAAATACTGAATAAGAGTTTTCAATGTCTACATTTTATCTCCAGAGGCCTCTACAACGAACCCCGAATGGATGGCGCGCGCACATGAAATGCGTTTTCCTGAGCTTCGTGTTTTTGACAAAATGACTAGCCTTAAATAATTTTTATTATGTTTTATTACGTTTATTATGTTTTATGATGCGATTTCAACTCATCTTATATACCGTTGAAATCAGAAGGAACTGAACTGTGGAGCTACGCTGTTTTCGTTTGAAAGAATCAAACATTTCAAATTTTGTCAACCATAATGCCACCTAACTAACCTTCATAATTATAGTGCCTGGGTAAAACTTAAGATTTTTATATGAATGTGTACTTGAACAACAACATCATTAGCATATCTCCAGATGGCAGGCCTTTGGCTACAACCCCATTTTAATCGAAACCAAAAATTTTGAAAGAGAGTGAACGACCAGTAAGAAATTAAAAGATTAGTCTTCAGTTATTTTCCTGTAATATGAGAACTAATTGAGATACACTGAAACTCGTTATATTTCCTAAGACAAGAAGAACCATATATGCATAGCTAATTTCATGATGATTTCTTTAATAATAAAAATGTGGACTTCCATACCAGCCTCTCCCCTTAAAAACATGAAACGAATTTACTGAATTTTCGACCCTCGCCCAGTCTTCACTGTAGTGGCACATGACCTATAAAGAGGCTCCTGCAATGCCCCCCAGTTAGAACCCTGAGAAAGAAAATACTGAAATATCACAAATGCGTGCGCGGCACTTGATTATTTAAAGTCAAGGAGGATCTCCAGCGGCCACACTCCGGGAACAGAACAAAACGTCAGAACGTACACAAGCAAGGGAGAATGCACGCAAAGAGGCCTGCACATCGAGTGCAGTTTTCCGTGCAGTTCACTATCCGTGGCATCCGGTGGCTTATCAAGACGTGTTTTCTTGATTTGAAAGGTACGTGCTTTGATTGATAGCAGGACACCTGTCACACAGATATCCAGAACTGGTTTCCAAAAATGCGGGCGTGGATCGAAAGTCTTCTCATCAGTGCATGTTAAAGATCCCCAGGTGGTCGAAATGATTCCGGAGCCCTCCACTACGGCACCTCTCTCTTCCTTTCCTCTTTCGCTCCCTCCTTTATCCCTTACCTTACGGTGCGGTTCAGGTGTCCAAAGGTAAATGAGACAGATACTGCGCCATTTCCTTTCTCCAAAAACCAATTATTATTAATATTATTATTATTATTATTATTATTATTATTATTATTATTATTATTATTATTATTATTATTATTATTATTATTATTATTATTATTATTATTATTATTATTATTATTATTATTATTATTATTATTATTATTATTATTATACGCAGGCGCGATCTCGTTCCGCGAGTAGGCAGGTGTACCTGCGAAGCGGCAAATGTGCGTTTAACACCTGCCGCCATCTGTCGCATGCGTCGACCACTAACATGAACTGCGCGTGCGCAGCAGGAGCTGGCGGTTTCCGTTTTTTGCGAGTTAATCTGGAAGGGAAGAGGCGCGTATGCTCAGAGCGGTGTTGTGAAAAAGGCGGATTTTTAGTTTATAAAATGCTCCGAAAGCATCGCCGGGTAGCTCTGCTGTAACTGATATGCAGCACCATCTTTGGAAGAAAAGTAAAAACTGGGACGTTGATGGCTGCGTGCGCTGCTTTCGCCACGCTTTCTTGCACGCGCACACGCTGTAGCGATTTATCGCTTGCATTGCTGCTTCAAAAAGATAGTTAAGATTGATGCGCATTTCCGCAATGCTAACATAGTTAAAGAGAAGAATCTGATTAGTCACCTCTACTCCGTGGGAAAGAAAGTAAAATGAATTTCTCAAGTGAGTCATATCGTCGTGCACGACGTGTACTTATATGTAAGTCCACTGTTAAATTATATGCTTGAAATATGCGAAGTACAGTCGTCCATAGACCTGTCTATAGAGCGTTCGAACGGCGCGCTCTGTTGTGCATTTACGACAGTCGCTGTCGCCTGGCAGGTCGGATAGAGCTTTTAAAGAAATGAGGTGTTAAACACTATCCATGGGAATGTCCATGGACGACGATGTCTTGTTTCGAGCTTTAGACTACGAGTGGGCTGTAGAATCAACCCTGTAAAATAAGCGACACACTCACTTATCGTAGTTGTGGGTTGTTGCTAGCGATGTACAGGGTGAGCCACGCTTAGGTGAACACGCGGGTGTACGGCAGCGCTCTTCGGAGCGCCCATGGGCGTTCGACATAGCTGCACATCGAAGCAAAGTGGCGCACGCGCAGGAGCACCTGAAGGTGGTGCTTCGCGTCGTCTTCCACTTCACTTTCGTGCACTGCCGGTACAGACGCACAGGCGCTCCTAATGGCGCAGCCGAATACTCGCGTGTTCACGGTAAGAGTAGATAACCCTGTACTACAGATTGGTTTTAATATTACGGCCTTACGAAAGCAAGTTTTGTACATTCGGGAAAGAAAGCTTATACGTAGCGTGGAAAAAAAAGTCGGCAGAGGCACTTAGTACTGCTTACGAGTGATAAGGCGTAAACCCTCCCACTTAGTTTGTGAACGCATTCGCCGCGCGCTCCGGCGTGATGTAACCCGATTCCATGCCGCTGGCAATTCTACCTCTTCATGACTCTACGTAGCCACCGCACTCCTTCTGATCTGCGCGCTAACTTCGTTAAAGCAGTCGCCGCAGTACCGCTGCCCGCGTTCCGCCTTAAGGATATATGACCTGGTAGCTAATGGGTCAATGCCCGTATATTCAGAATTCGATTATCTCTACTTAACATTCGTGCATCTCTGCGAGGGCTCATGACCACTCCTGGCGCAGTGGTGCAGCGGTTAAGGGGTTGCGGCACAGCCCTTGAATGCCAGATGCTGCCACCGATACGACTTGTGTGATCCAGGTTGTCTCGAGCAACCTCGCGCGACCAATAATTAACCGCCACCATGGGGACGGCATCTTTTATGGACACCATCGAATGTTAACACACGCACACAAGCACATAGACGGGCTTTCGCTCAGTGGAGCAAGTATGCCTTGCCCCTTAAAATGTGGTTGTACACGGCCAAGCATGCTAGTCGACTGGAATGCCTGGTAAAGTATGAAGGTATGAAACACGCTCCGCTCGCTGAGTTGCGAGGCCGATTAACTTTATTAAACTCTCTGAATCCAAGCGTACTGCTCCTCCTATTTCAGTTTTTAAGCCATGCTTGCACTTAATTTCTGTAATGATATTAGTTTTACGCTCGTAAGACCGGCAGCGCGAATGTTGTATTCCATGTGAGTGGTGCCGGACCACAGGCTCGACACAAACATTACAGCATCATGGACACAACAATACTTCGTAGGCCTCGTGGCTCAACGGTTATGGCGCTTGGGTGGGGACCCGGAAGACGCGGGTTCGACCACGTGCGGGGTGGTCTCATTTGGATGGAGGCGAAATGCTCGATGCCCGTGTACTGTGCGATAGTGCACGTTAAAGAACCCCAAGTGATAGAAATTTCGGGAGCCCTTCCCTACGGCATCCCTCATAGCCTGATTCGCTTTGGGATGCTAAGCCACCATAAACCACAAACCAAACAATACTTGCTACCTCCCTTTTGCTTCGGCGGGATCACTTCTGTCATCGCGAAGATTGCACCCCGAGTAAGGCGCCCATCGCGCATGCACAAAGCTAGCCAAGGCCCCACGCGAGTGGTGCGCGCCGTCGCCCTACAGTCCGGCCGTGAGCTGGCAGAGCAGCTGCTCTGGCGGCGCTTCGACACCCTAACTATCCACGGTTCGACTCTGCTGCGCTGGCGCCACGCCCGCAAACTTGAGCTTGGGTACCCTATACAGCAGCGTCAAAAGGACACTGAAGACAACGGCATAAATTTTGTTTTGTTAGTAAAATCTTATTCGGAATTTTCTGGCTTTCTTGCCTCTTGACCGGCAGCGAAAGGTGCGTTTATTTCTAAGAGATTTGGATTCAAAGGTGAAAAACCTTTTCCTGCCGCTAAGATTCAAACTCGAAGCTGTCTGATGATGAAACAGGCGAACAGTGACGTAAAGTGGCGGAAACGGAAACGAGGACTCCGTGACTAATGGAGTCGAGCGCTGCGCTCCCGTCTAGCAGCAGCCGAAATGAAAACTACTGCCGGCCGGTCGTTGAAGGCCTCCGTCAGCCTTCGTCGCTTCGTTTACATTTTCACCAACGTTACGATGAATTCCGTTCCCAATTTCGACAAAACGAAGCTCTCGCAAATAACTGCGGCCTGCACTTCAGCGACCTCAACCCCATGCAGTTCCGATGCTTCTGAGGACTGAGGCAGCGGGTCTGGAAAGAAAGTTCTAGCGCCGAGGAGTCGGCAGCGTCACTGTCACCGCCGAGCCGCCGTAACGACTGATTTCTAGAGACTGGTACGTGCGGGCATATTTAAATTATCCAATAATAGTCCTCGTAGGGCTGGTTATGCAGCCCAACGTCTTGGTACGCTGACGAAGCGAACACGCCGAGCGGTGCGTTTGCTAACTTGTAAGCGCCATGAACATTGACTATACACAGCTTTTTTCTTGCCGCATTTCAGTGCTGTTGCAAGAACTTCGTCCTAGGAGCACATAGAGAGGAACCTAGAGGTCCCCTGCTGCTCAGCGCTTGTAAATCGAGGCGCGTAACGAAACCATGCGGCAACGCAGAACCCATAGCAGTGAATCACCCCAAAACACCTGAAAGTCAGCTGACCGCCTGTCGCGCCACCAATTACAGGCTTTCTCTGACTTTAAACATTCAGGTTGTCTTCTTTACGTCTTCCTCTTGTGATAAACGTTCATTAGTGGTTGAAAACAAGTTATATACTTAAATATTGATCAAACGCGTAACCTTCATGCACGTTTGCCAGCCTCAGATATCTGTGGTGTCTCTTCTATTTTTGTCATCTATCTTGTAGTTGCGAGATTGGCCTGTGGCGGTGATACCTGTATTTTAGTTCTTGCTTTTTTTAATCTTACAAGAGCTCTGTTTTCAGTAAGAGTAGTGGTGTTTTTGGGGTTAGGAGCTGATGTCGTATTGATACAAGCCCACTTCATTTGTCCTCAAATTCCCTTTAAGAAAGTTTAACAGATGAACTCTTTAAACTGCACGGTGCATTTCATGCGCAGTAACATCAACAAAAATGCATCTGCGGCCTAGACACTAGACTAGACAAGATTGAAGACATCTACCACCCCGCGACGATCGGTTCAAATGGCTCGCTATGCACTTCTCCCCTCCAATAGATGGAGAGAGAATTTACTAGAGCTTACCAGGCGATATTAGGTACATATTGCGGCGAATTTGACAGCAGCCCGTTTACTTTTCCAAGCACAGCAGGCGTCATTCTGAGTGCGAGAATGAAAAAAAAAGGCAGAGTGCGGGGTGAGGGCAGGACAGGACTAGGAGCAAAGTGGAGACTCTCGCAGGTGCACCCAGCGCTCGTACTTTTCTTCTACAGTCACTGTGTTGTTGAGAACTATTGCATGCGGCTGAGATTGCGCCTTTACGTACTAGCATATAACGCAGAGTTTTACTGACTTTTTATTCTGCGACGGCTGTTGTAAACATGAATTGTTCTGTGTGCTGTCGCCTAGTGCTCTAACCATATCGTGCAGAACATACTAACGTCGTCGATATCGGTTGCTTTAAATACACCGATATTTTTGAAAGGTACTCACGCCGACGCAGGCTGCTACGCGAGGGCACTATGCTATCGCCGCCGCCGAACACTCCTCGTGTTAAACTGCAGCATTATCACGTTGTGCACTGCAGATCGTCGTCTTCATAAACTTCCATCTGCGGCGCGAACAGATCTTATAAGCTCAACCTCGATCGGAGATTAACCTGAGTGTAATATCGTTGCCAGACGGGCCGACGACCTAAAAAAGCAGAGCCATGAGCCAGTCATGCAAAACACACGCTTTCGACCGCCTACTTGGTTTAACTGCGTTAAAACCCTACCGATATTATGCCTTTTCCGCCCGTACTCTCTCCGCAAGCAACGATCCTGATGCTAAACTAACAATTTAGGTAAAGACGATGCAAGGTTTTGAGACACCAGATATTTTATTTTCACTGTGCGCATAGAAGCGAGCAGCCCTGTTGGATTGCTTTGCAGACGTAGAATATATTTCACTCACGTGGTCTGCTTTGTTCACAAGCACTGCGCTACCCAAGCTGATAGTTGCAAAACAACAGACTGCCAGTTCAGAAGCATCTCACTGAGTTGGAACTTTCTATAAACCGTCAAAGAAAGAATGGTGCACAAACGGAGACCGAGAGGTAATGCTGCGGTACTTGCACTAAAGCTTACCATAAATCCCTACGACACTGAGCAACTGAGGAACGTTTGATTGGCTTTCTTGTTTCACAAGAAATGAGTGCAGCGTTTATTATGTGCACTAGCATATTTAGGTCTCTTATTAAGGAGCTTTCTAAATTGTGTGATGTTAAAACAAGCGGTTGATTCCTTCAATAACAAATGTGGCCTGTTTCATGATCAGGCGTGAAATGACACCGTTTACCCTTAAAACGTTATGCCAGCCGGATGCATGTAGATGTGTTACCTATGAAAGGGTGACTTGAATGCAAATGCTTGACATTTCCCGCTCTCACAACACCGCACTGAGTAACCACAGCCGCCGTCCGGCGTATGACTAAAGCATCTGTAGGCATTGCATGCCTCCCGTGGTAGATTGTCCCCGCTTCAAAAAGAAGCCTTTCCGCCCGCGTTACGGTGCTTGTCACTGGCGGAAAAGATCTCATGATGACCAGATTGCTGAAATAAGCGAAAGTCACTCGCCCGAAAATAAACATCCGATGTAAGAGAGAAAAATGGAGTGCCTAATGACATCGCTGGCCGCAGCCGCTGCAGTCGATAAGTATAGAGATAGGGACCTCTACCATCGCATGACGGCGAGTAAATCTGGGAAACTAGAGAGTAATCATCTGTCTGCGCAAAAGCTATTTGTAGTGAATACGCTACCACGGAAAGGAAACTCACGCTACGTGTCCCGACAGGCTCTTTCCTTAGGCAGATGCTTGATTGACCTAAGCAGCTCGTTTAATTGAGAGACTTAAAATAGAAGAACAGTGAAAATAATGATGAGGGTCATTTTGCATACTCTTGATTGGATTTTTTTTATTAAATAACGTTAGAGGGCACGGATGTATCTGCCGACTGAACGGAGCGACATAGTAATTCAATTTAGGCATCACTAGCATGTCTTCTTGTGTTGGAGGGAAAAAATGAATGACAGTGAGGATAAAAGACGCTGCACGTTATATGTTACCATTTTATAAATAAATAGAGACTACTTTAAAAAACTGAAAATTCTGTAAGCTAGAAAACGTTGAAAATTTAAATGCAAGTATTGCCACAGCTGTCGTTTTTCCTAGCACACTGCGGTGGCGTCAAGACATTTCGCTGCGGATCCCTTAGGCATGTTGACAACGCCGGTCGTTTAGAAATCACGAAGTCATTTCCGGCCTTTACGGCATGAGCCTGATTAGATTTCAAAACATAAAATGTTCCGTAATGATTCCGAGAATATAGATTTGTTTTTTGTTGCCTACCGAACATCGATATAGCCAGAAAGAGCGGCAAAGTTGATTTTTATCACGAGAGAAATTCTATTCAGTTGTCCTTTAAATACTTTGTTAAGCGCTGCAATTTAAGTACATTGCTTTCACGTTACAGCCCGTAGTGCGCTCTCTCCCGGGCACAGATCTGTTTTATGTAGCGCAGCCAGCGGCGATGCAGTTCTCTATCGTTACACTTCTCTATACACGAAAGAAAATCACCGAACGGAAGTGTTCAGGGACGTCTAGAGCGCTGCATAGCTCGAGGAAGAGAGAAGGTGGCGGCACGCCCAGCAGCGAAAGCAGCCCAAAGTGTCACTGTCACTGGAATGAGGGCCGAGGAGACGACATCTGGTAGTGACCTTTCATTGCGCACTCCACGTTGCTCGTTTGGGCTCTTATCAATTAACGTACTTTTCTGGTGTAAACGGAATTTAAAAATACGATTTTTGCATCTGACGAAATGCTGACTAAACCAGCGCGGTGTCGCCAAGGAAATGAAAATGCGAATTCTTTTGGGGGAAAGGAAATTGCGCATTATCTGTGTCACATATCGGCGGACACCTGAACCGCGCAGTAAGGGAAGGGATAAAGGTGCGACTCAGAGAAGAAAGAGGTGCCGTAGTGGAGGGCTCCGGAATAATTTTGACCACCTGGGGGTCTTTAATGTGCACTGACAACGCACAGCACACGGGTTACTTGGCATTTCGCCTCCATCGAAACGCGGTCGCCGTGGTAGGCACCGAACTCGGGTACTCCGGATCAGTAGACGAGCTCCCAACCCCTGAGCCAACGCGGCGGATTTGTCACAAAGGGTCGGTCTCATTTTTTGGTGACGGACGGCGATAATTAGTGTACGGGTGGCGAGCGCACTGCAGCTAGCGAGAATGCTGTCAAAAAGCTACTTTCTTTCATAAAAGATTACGTTCTACTTTTTTCAATTCAACACAGCGTCATTGAATTTTGCTGTTTAATAACAATTACAGCACAAGAGCCGGATCATGTTCAAAGCGCCTTTTAAGCTGGCCGACCATGGAAGAATAATTGGTAACAATGTAGAGGCAAACAACATATACAGACTGGGAAAACGTCTCAGCTCGAATTAATCCCACCGTACACGGGGACGTGATGGTGCCATCGTACTGGGAACCACCTCCAAAGGCGCCGTACCACGTTTTCATGTCGACAGTTATTCCTGACACATATTCTTTCCGACAATTGGCTCAGGGTCGCGAAAAAACAGTACAAGCGTCACACGTCCGCCTCACAGAGGGAGGCCTGTCGGAAAAAGCATGCCTACCTTTCCAGTGTCCGTAGGTGTCTCTAGGTCATGCAGGCCAGGTATTGAATAGGCAGACATCAGTAACAGCGAAGCTAGCATGCAGATTGCCACGACGATGACCACGAGCTTCCAGAAAGGACCCGAAGTCGAGCAAAACGACCGCGGTACCATCAGCAGCGTTGATTCTTGGCCGTCCATCCGTGGTCAGGCGCCGATCACTCCAGGCTAGATCGGGCCCAATGGCGGAGAACATTCAATCCAAGCAATGATGATGATTTGCCGTTTAGTTGTTGTTGTTGTTGTTAGCCTATCAAAAGATGGCACATACCCACACTGGGGGATCGGCCAAGAATCGGGTGGCTATTCACCTGAACGCAGTTAATAAAAAGGAAAAGCACGTGGGAGCGCAACACCGGTGAATTCTTCATCATAAACAGAAAAGGGATGAGAGTTCCCCATTATGGCCAGCGTGACGTCAGCTTCTTCTTGCTGCAACAGAGATTACTGCACCAGCAGGCGAAGCTTCGTTGTGGAATCCGATCAGCTGCGATAAATATTATTGGTCCTGTACATTCTCGTTTCCCAATGCTTGCATACGAAGTAGATATCTGTTGAGGTCCGCACATCAAGATTTTCTGTGGTCAATTTTTGAGGCCGAATTAAGCTCGGTCAATCTCGCAAGGCGAAATAACTTCTTTATCGTCTTTGCCTTCGAGCGCTTACGCCTTTTCGCTGAACAGTTTTAGCGCAAGCCACAACAGCACAGATTTTTGCTGCACCGAGAGAGAGAATTCGTGCTTAAGCGTCCTCGCAAGTTTTTACCTCGGTGCCACTCGAGGACACAAGTGCAAAAATGGTATTGGCGAGTTGACTTCACAGCGAAAGCATAACATCACCCACTTTGTTCCAGTGTTACAAAGTAAAAGTAAACGCAGCTTTTTTAACTGCAAAAAAAAAGTTCTTCACAACTTCTAACAGCGCTTAATGGTACGCAACAGAAAATTAGCATTCAATTTGAGGGATCCCAAACGTTTTTTTATGTTTCATTTTAGGTATGGTTGGCTTAGATGCGATGAATATAGTTTTATGTTCGGCTCTCAAACGGCATCGTTAGTAAAGTTTGCAGTCAGCTATTTTGCTACGAAAAAAATAATGAGACCTAATAAAGAGACCAATATTTAGGCGGAAGTGTGCAATTATTGTCTCGTGCTTTTGCCTAGCAGCATACCCAGACAATAAAGAGACATATCCCATGCCAATACCTGTATAAATACGGCGTTTCATGTAACTTGATTCAAGGAGTAGAAAAAAAAAGCGGAGCACCGCGGCTGGGTGCAGCCAGCGAGATTGTATCGCGTTGTGTGGTGCTGTTTAGTGTTTCTTAAATCGCTCTGAATTAATGATTACCTCAGATTTGCAAATTTTTCTAATGCATTGCGTTAAGTGAAATAGAATGTGCAGGAATAACCGGTCCAGTTTTTGTGACAACGTACATCCTACGTGGTATTCTTTACAGCGCTTTTTCGGCCATGTTCTGGTCAGTAGAGATGTAGTTTCTAACTTGAACTTCGTCTAACCTGAACGCTGCGGCTTTTCTCTTCCTCTTCCCCAACTTCTACTCTTCCTCTGCCGCCGTCTTTCTCAATACCGATTCCGTGCTGCTGACTACGTTCGACCCAATTTACTCGCGCTGCCTCGGTTGAAGAAGGTGCTCCGTGGACACTGTCCCGTTTCATCGCAAAGCACCCAATTGTTTACTGAAATCAGCGCTCGCTCTAATATTGGATATTGCCGCCGCCCGCCCCGCCCAGATCAGAGACCTGTGTCTCGACGAGGGTGTTTGAAAAGGCCTACATACACCCCTCCTGCAGTATACGGGGAAGAACGTGCCACATCCTCATGAGGTGGCATCGGGAAACGCCGCAATATAAGGAAGGGACGCTGCCTACGTCATGTGTGAATGGAGGTAGATGAGAAAGTCCGAACCGGCCGTCACCACAGCCAAATGAAGCAGATTCTGCTACTGAGTTTGAATTTTGCTTGTTATATACGCGCCTTAAATCTTCATGTGTAGTTCTGAAAACAGCAGGGCACGCTTCCAACTATTGTCCCGTAAATTGCTTTGGATAAATAAATCACGCCTTGAAGTTTGTCGCAAAACGAAGAGGTGCAAAACACTACCGAATGTAAATGAAGCTATCGACTCCACACAAAAAAAAAAAACAAATTACGGAAAAATTTGCTTTGCCTACTCGAAATTGAAAACTGCTTAATCACAAGGACTTTCGTTCCAAGAGGAAGAGAGAAGCTCAATAAAAGGGGTATTTTCACACAGGTAAGATATTTTGACTACACGTAAGCTCTCAGCCATCGTATTCATACTATTGTATTCGTATATCTTATACAGCGACTATAATTCGTCTGTTTAAGCATATGGAAGTACACACAGGAAACTCCGTTAATTTTTGCTTACACGCTTTTTTTCTTTTTCGAGACTAAAACAAAAAATAACGCGTCACGGTACCGCCGCGTTTTCTTTGAAACGAAGCAAGGTTAGTCGCATTCAGCGTAGCTTTGAACATTGTACCAGTACCAATGAAGTTGTCTTTCGTTTCTGTAGAAAGAACGAATTCATCGTGAAATCATGTGTGTTCGACCTTAGTATAGCCAAAACACTTGGCAGGCAAAATTAGTAAAGTCAATCAAGGACTTCCCCAGCCCCGAAGGTTGCTGGTTCAAGTTGGACATTTCGGATGACACCGAAATTACAAAACCGTTGTCACTGATTAACGCCAAAAAATAAAGAAAAAATTCTCAGCTTGAAGTTTAGTTTATTTCTTAAACTATACAGAAATGCATACATACACTGATTGGTAAGACAGAGGTCCCAGAACTTTATGCTGTAATGAGACCTCTTATAATAATATGGATAAACTAATGACAATTTTAGAAGTAGCGACAGGGAACAGTAATGAGTTAAAGCATATCGGGTAAACACTATACATATTAGATAAAAGTACATATTGAAACACAAAACCAGACAGATATCACCGATAGAGGAAACGCTTTCCTTGAATTGAGGGACTGTTGGCTTCCTTCATTTCTTGTGCAGAGTGGCCCTTACGGCTCCAGTAATGCATTTTTTTACCTATGCGAACTCACCGAATAAACAATGATGACTTGCTGGAATTTAGCTCAAAAAGTGAGCGTTTTTGTTTCTTTTTTTTTTCACTTGGAAATCCGTCGTTGCGTAGTGATCTGTATTTCAAGGCAGTGCCACTGATTCATCATGCATGAGGAATGAGCTCAGCCGCAAGCGGCATCACTAACAGTGCACTGCCTATAATGCTTTCACTCCTCAATATTTCCCTTTTTTGTGGCTTTCGTGGGGGAGCTTTTTATCCTTCGCGGTAGCTCTGTGGTTGAGGCCTACGTTTGGCTGATTTTCCAGAAAAAGCCCGAACGCAGCTCAGATGCATTGCGATGCAGGTTAAATGCTGACGATATACGTGTTCAGTGCGTTAAAGAACTGCAGGTTTTGGAGCAGAGCTCAGTTGTAACCCCTTTTTCTTCATTAAATCCCACCTTCTTCCCTTCCCTCACAACGCGGTTTGGTCATCTACCAAGAAGACAGTTACAGTGCCTTTCGTTTCCCTTGCCACTTAATAATACTGAGGGCCAAGATGAGGTAGTCACCTGGAGGCAGGCACCTAAGGCGTTGTTCGAATTTAACTGCCAAAAACGGCAAACATTGCCGTTATTTATGTGGATTCTAACACAGCAGGGCCCAAATTTTTATTTCCAATGCGTTTTTTTATCGCAGAAATGTAGTGCTTAACCTCGCATTTTTTGTCACAATGCAGGGAACCTGAGCTCGCACAGTCATTTGTTGGTGCTATGGTGCCTCAATGCGCATGCGCTTCATGTCATCTGAGGTGGGGATAACTACGTAATTTTGCTCCCGAGACGCAACTTCATGGCGCCGCGATAATGCTGTAGGCGACAGAAGTTTTGTACATGCCTGTCTAAGCGTACCGTGTCAGGCGCTGCGGTCCTCGTTAAAATAAAAAATATCACCAATTCGATGCGCACGTTGCAGCTGTGCGCAGTGTCTCTGTTTCGATGGTCGGGGTTGTTATTCCTCGAGATCAGGCGATAACACCTTGTCAAGCAGCATGTGCCTCCCGGAGCGTGTTGGATCACTGGTCTCATTCGGTGCATCTCTACTCGACATAGAGGCGTGCAAGAAGCTGGCACCTGTAGCCTCGCCCAAGCCTTCCTTATTAGCCGCATCATCTACACCTACCCCTAATATCACCTTCGAAAGCATAGAAGCGGTAGACAGTGTCAGCCGTGCAGCCTGCAAGGCAGCCCAAAAGCTGCCCTCCTATGCCAGCACACAACTCCTATTTCAAATTGGCATGCACAACAGTCTTACAGAGTTGGTCGAAGCCCACAAGACAGACCAAGTTAACCCCCTCTCAAGCACCGTTCCATTGTCCCCATATTTTCAACCAATTACATATCAACCCTATGGGCGACTTTCACTCCCCATATCTATTCCACAGGTATGTACGCATGGTGGTTAAACCCCTGCCAAAGAATATGTTACCTGGACTACATGACACACGCCGGCGCATTAAAGCCTAAGGCATGGACGCCACGTACATGGACGACAACCCATGCAGTCTATTTAGACGCCGCCAAATAGATTACCAACAGCTACATAACATGTGCTGCCACTTTTCGAGCTGCCCTACTCAACGCACCCATGCCGCTGGTTTCATCGTGCACTGCTGCCGAAAAAGTTGCTATAGCCCTGGTCATCGCTAACCCTGCCACTAGTTCATTCCTTATCGACTGCAAAAACGCCAGCCGCAACTACTCCTACAACTACGTTTGCCCTAGTGCGGCACGCATACTCAAAAGCTGCGTCCCTCCGCGAGAGATCAGCCTAGTCTGGGTTCCTGCTCATGCTGGGAACTCCGGGAACGCCGGCCGACGCGCCCTCCTCCACGGTGTCGCCCTTTTCGCGCACTTTATCATGCACTCCCAGACACACTTAGAGCATATGAGGGTAGAGTTCTCAGTGTCAAAGGACATGCCCTCGACTGAGCGTGGCAAGCTCAGCCGAAGACGAGCCACCAAGTGACAAGTGGGTTGGTCGTTTGGTGCCCAGGTTTCGCCGGCTGCAAGCCAGTTAATGGGTCGGAGCAAAAGACTCACAAGAAAAACAAACTTTATACAGCAAAGAGGCGATACAGAGGATCTCCTAATCACTCTTAAAATCACATACAAAGAGATTACAAGCACATACAAGCCCTTACAAAGAACACTCCAGAGAAACTAATCTACAACAAAAAGATTAGCTCCTAAAATGCACTAGCACAGAAGGAGGCAAACAAGCAAAATAATTTCTTCAGCGGGCACGGCGACAGTGCGACATTCAGAGGTTCACGACGGAGCCTTCGCGCAGGCCGGCGTGCGCCGCTGCTCTGGTCCGTGGCTGGGCGAGTGGTGTTGACCCGGGAGCTTCCGATAATAGTCAAAGAAATCATCAAGAATACCAGGAGTATCGCTGTATGTGTAACCTCCATACTGAATTTCCAATATTTCTTAAGCAAGAGCAGTCTGCGTTTCTTTACTAAGAGTCCGACGAGATGGTTGCTCATCCAGAAACCTACGGGACCTAGACCTTGAAGCTCTACTTTTACGGAAGCGATATCTTCTACTAGGCACCTGGGCTAATTCTCTCTAACTCATGTAGTTTAACTAAAGTACGCCCGAGCTCGCGATGCTGATCTCTTCTGAAACGTAATTCTTGCTTAGGCTTTAATAGGCAAGTTTGCAACCATGGGAATTTTTTAACATTGCGCCGCATGAGCATTAGGAGGGACGTGTTTTCACTGTTCTCTTTTCCGTTCACAAAAATATCGCCATATATTCGCGCATACGCAGAACAGCATATCGCGCGTTGGCCAATGTATTGTGTTCGCGCTTGCTCGTTTATGGACCAGCTTCGTCTTCATCGTCAAGGTTTGGACCAGACTACGCTAGCTCAGAGCCAAAGTCGTCCTAGCTGATTTGGGCGTCGTCCTGGCTAGTGTCAGACTCATCTGACAAGCTGAAGTAGGACTCCAATGCTTCAACTCCCGTGAACGAGCCCCCTGCGAATTCATAAAGGAAACAAAACGTAGGTATACGTCAACGCGATCACATCTACATTAGCGCTAGCGTGAAAAGCAGAGTTACATTGTAAGTACCCCGACTTCGACCCATTTTTCCATCGCCCTGTTACACCTAATAAATCATTTACTGCATGCACCATGCATTCCCCTCACAGGTCAGAAACGAAAAACTTATCATTCGTCCTGAAATATTGTAGTCGCGAAAAAGCAGGAGTGATTTTTCAAAACCGTACTTCAAAAAGTGCAAATTTTCAACTTCCAGTAGTGGTGGCGGTATCCAGAAGAAAATATAAAACATACTGCTCAAGTATTGTGAGACTCACGATAGATGGGCCCACAAGCTTAATGCGTAGCAATCGACCCGCCTCGGCCTAGGAAAGTTTTTCCTCAGAGCGCAAGAAGGGACCTAGGTGTCCTATTAGCCCTCCGAGTGTTTAAACAACATAGAAAAGGCACTCAAGAACTCCCGAATAAGAAGCGAACGTTTTACACTTACTACTGATGGCATACAGGCTGGAGAGCGCGCCAAAAATATCTTGTAAACAGCATAAACGCAGAAACGGTACGTGTTTCATAGATACAGGTATGTGCTGCCACCAGGTGAATATTATTCAAACGAGAGCAAAAAAGCTTCCTCGAGCAAACACGAGGTAACGCTAGAAGCCAGAACAAGGTTTGGTACGCTGTGTCAGGCGCCCGAGAAACAAATCGATGTTGGGCTTTTAGGCTCACAAGTGAAAACACGATTACTCAAACGTTGGGCGTATATACCTCGCTGTCCTACGAAGGGAATAAAAAATAGATACAAGCAGTTACACTCCTTTTAATTCGTTGTATGGTTCTTTTATTCTGTTGTTTCGATTATGCCGAAAGAGAAAAAAAAGTGTAAACCAAATTATTTAGTGGTCCAGCAGAAAAAGTCAATTGGTTCCAAACGAAATTTTTCTTCTTTGGACCAGTTAGCTTTCCGTACACCTATTGGACGCTTCCAATTGCTTTCAGTGGTGTCAAAAATCAATCAGATCCAAATGAAACCAATTAGATTTTCTCCCAGGGCCACGCGGGGATACTCTGCCTTGTGCCAGCATTTTACAGGGAAATTTAAATTATGAGAATTGCACACTGTTAGGCAAGTGAAGCCAAACGAACCATCACAAAAGCATCATACAGAAGAAAAATAAGCTCAATACCTATACACACAACACACATTTCCTTAAAGTTATATACTCCATTAATGGGACAATCCTGCTGGAGTCAATGACGCCTGACCGCTGAGTGAAAATATTTCATTTACTCACACCAGTGGTTGTGGTGAATATGTTGAAGACAATTCAGTAGGTAAAGCTGCTAATATCTTCCCAACAAAAGCGTTTTTAGTTCACTGTTGTATGTCACTAATGAGCAATATCTACCTGGAATTTGAACTTAACTTGAAATTCCTATTGAACCCAGCAATTGGCTCAACTTTTTGTTTGCACCGAATTTTTTTGTACTACGACAGCGACCAATTGAAGCCTTTGTAGCCCATTGGAATGTCCAGCTGCAATCTCAAGAACCAGTTCAATTCATCCAACTGGTGTCACTTCTCGCAGTTGGAATCTTCGAAACTAATCTTATAATCCAACTGATCAACCAATTGGATTGTTAAGTCCAGTTAAGCCCGTTTGGATCCAGTTGGAACAATAAGAAACCAATTAAAACCAATTGGAATTTCCACTTGGATCTCACTTTTTCTTTTTTTTTATACTGGTTAAGCGACCAACTATGTCCATTTGGCACACCTTGTTACTGATCACCGTTCCAATGAAAAAAATAATACCACCTGGCAAGAGCAGTTGGACAAGCTGCAGCCAATAGAAACCTAGTAACTCCAACTAGTTCCACTTAATCAGAGTTGGAATTCCACTTGGAACCAATGTACTTTTAAATTGAAAGCTTTACTACTCCCCTACGTAGCTTCGGCGTGTGCGCGAGTTTGACCTTGAACCAATGAGGAACCGCGTGACAGCTATGACGTCACTCTACCGCCGCCGCCGAAACCGATCGCTCGCCTCTGTTTCTATAGGCCATCGGCGGTCATTGCATTCATTGGCCTTGGCGCTGACACGTTCTAGACTCCAATGTTCTTGAGGAAAGGAAGGCGCATAACTGGCGCCCTGGGTCAGCGCACGTCTCAATCACGCTTTGGGGTACGTGGCCCGCCGCGGTGGCTCAGTGGTTAGGGCGCTCAACTACTGATCCGGAGTTCCCCGGTTCGAACCCGACCGCGGCGGCTGCGTTTTTATGGAGGAAGAACGCTAAGGCGCCCGTGTGCTGTGCGATGTCGGAGCACGTTAAAGATCCCCAGGTGGTAGAAATTATTCCGGAGCCCTCCACTACGGACCTATTCGTTCCTATCTTCTTTCACTCCCTCCTTTATCCCTTCCCTTACGGCGCGGTTCAGGTGTCCAACGATATATGAGACAGATACTGCGCCCTTTCCATTCCACCAAAAACCAATTATTATTATTATTATTATTATTATGGGTACGTGGCGATGCTGAGATAGAGATGTGGGCTACATGCATTAGCGCTGACAACGTTGTGGCAGACACGCGGCACTGCAGTAATAGGACGCAGCGTTCGTTGGATGACCAACCTCTCGCAATGAACGTTTAATTTAACTGCCACCTGCCAGGGTGGCAGGGTGGACGAATTGCCTCTCCAGTGCGCGGAAAGCGGTCACCGTTAGACAGACGCCAAGGTGCGTCTACGTGCCTGGTGCCTCACAGCTTACGCTCTCTAAACAGGTTCAGCAGTGGTTGAACCGCTGCAAATTTCTCTTTATTCTTTATTCAATAATTACACCGCATTGCCCGAAGGCGTTACAGCAGGGGGGTTACAAATTTGAAAAAAAAAGACACCTTCATTCACAGAGCACACTTGCACTTCCGGTGAGCGATTCCGCTGTTGCACAGTCTTCACAAAAAAGAATTAGGCAAGCAAGTTTGTCCTGGCCGGGTAATCTCGAATTTTGCAAGGATGATCATGTCGTTTTGAAACGTAAAAGGGCTGTTTAAAATAAAGTTCCCGATTTATGCCGATTCTATTGTGGAATATTGAGTAGAATAATTTTATCCTTCACTTCCTTCTACGACAAGCAAGGGATTCTCATTCCAAATAATTTTTCATTTCCGTACAACTATCTCTTCGCCCGTTCAGCGGGAAAGATTTCCAAAGTAGTCCCCATTTCAGTCGAAATGGCGCTCGCAACGGCTAAATGAAATGACATGAAGGTGGCTCCAATTTCAAAACTATGGTTAGTACACACCGCAGGGCTGCCGTGCGCAGCGCCAATAGGGACTGTATTTTTTCGGTTAGAATATTTCTAAACTGTGTTTCTGCTCTCTCGAGCCTTGTACCCTTGCTACATTTTAACGCAGTAGCGTTTAGGGGATCGTGTCACAGAAAATACGGTGTCGTCGTCAGTGTCGTCGGCGTCGTTGGCCGTGCGCGAAAAATCCCCAGATAAGCATCCTAGCAGGCAGTTGGGCCACGGGGTCACGTAACATTGTGGTGTCATCACAGGCTGCCCACCGGGTTGTGAGTGAACTGCGCACTGTGGCACGTGGCAGTTAAATTAGAGAGATGAGCCCGTTAAAGCTATCGCGTCATACCCTCAAGGCGGAGCATAAGTGTCCCCTGCAATTTTATCATTAGTCCCATACAGAAGCAAACTAGTTGTTTTTCGTGATTGTTCAGCTTGCTTCTTAAACCCCAATGGAAAATAAAAGTATGCTAGTTAGGGCTTGTGATGGCTAAAAAAGGTTCGATAAAACCATCCAAATGCCTCCTGCTGGCTCAGCCCTTTGATTGTGGCGATAGCATGCAGTTTTTTATTGCTAAGCAAACATATCAGAGTCCCCTAAAATATATGTCAGGAGCAGACCTGCAGGCAGCGCATCAAGAAATGCCACGTTATGGGTGTAAAATGATCATTAGGATGGATAAAGAGCGTGATGTTCAAAAGATGCATGCTTTTTCTATCGAAAAAGTAGAGTTCGGTAGTAATGAGTAGTAAAATATATTTACTTGGAGACCAAAATTACTCGCTATGACCCACAAGAAACAATCTTGAAACAGTGGGCCCTCGCATAAAATGGTCGTTCTAACTGCGGGTGCAAGTCCAGTCGCTGTAAAAAAAAGGACACTATTAGTGCATGAACAGACATTCGTGTTGTAGGTTTAAAGGCAGGTTAATCGTGGCTACTAACACAAGTTCTATTCGTTTTCTCAACTCGAGGCCCATTCACGCAGTCCTCAAGCATTTCATGAGCTTCCCGTAAAACAAAACATAAAAAGGAATAAAAAACGGCAAACACTAGAACTCTGCTTGTGCCAAAAACTACCTATCTTGAATACGTTTTTTCCAGACGTTCTGATGGTAACTTATTAACTACTGCAGTTAAGGAAGGACCAGTGATGTGAATAATAGTAATAATAATAATAATTGGTTTTGGGGGAAAGGAAATGGCGCAGTATCTGTCTCACATACCGTTGGACACCCGCACCGCGCCGTAAGGAAAGGGATAAAGGAGGGAGTGAAAGAAGATAGGGAGAAAGAGGTGCCGTAGTGGAGGGCTCCGGAATAATTTCGACCACCTGGGGATCTTTAACGTCCACTAACATCGCACAGCGCACGGGTGCCTTAGCGTTTTGCCTCCATAAAAACGCAGCCGCCGCTGTCGGGTTCGATCCCGGGAACTCCGGATCAGTAGGCGAGCGCCCTAGCCGCTGAGCCACCGCGGCGGGTGCAAATGCCTTTCTATAACCCCGCAAAAGACGAGCCCAAAAATCTCAGGAGTGCTCAAGGCCACGTGGTTCGAACTGAGGCACGAAAGACGGGAAAATACCATGGCCTAAATTTAATGTTTCATTTCGCTCTCCTTGCAGTAGTCAAGCTAGCTAATCCCAAGCAAGGCAAGTCATGCGATTCAACTCAAAAACAATTATTCAAGGCATATTCTGATTGTTAAGCTTGAATACTGCTCTTAAACGGACCCGTGTGGCGACATAGTCTAGCGCATAGAATCAGGACTCACTTTGGAAGGGACAACCAACCCCTGCCCTATCCTGCCCACACCGCAGCTTTCGAAGATTGAGTTAAGTGCTGGTCCTGTGATTCATATATTAGAGTTGGCGCACTGACGACGCAAGCTGCCATGCCCGAAAGCATTGAACGCAGGGCGCATTTGGTTGCAGTTATCCCTCCGCCTCCGCGTCTCCCTTTACTAGAAGCCGTGACGGCAGAATAGATTTATCCTCCATTCTGTCTGCATTGTGCAGACACGCGTAGAGGTGCGCGCACTCGTGGTTTGCCGACGGTACAGCGGTATACGGAGCCGCTAGTCCTCACCTCTGCTCGCGGAAGCGAAAGATGCGGGTATTGTGTTGCAGGAATTCAGTTTGCGGACAAGAAGCAATTGGCTCTGCCATTCGGCAACGATGTGGAAGAGAATGTGTTCCCTTTCACGGGTTCGTTTAGAAGAAAGGATCGGTATCCGAACAGCCATTCAAAACCTGTCGGCCTCCGCTATACAATAAATGCAGGAAGCGAGAATAACTTTCTTCCCTTTTGTGACTGTGGATGTGCGCGAAGAGCTATAATAATGAACGGATGGTTCACTGCCTATGAATCCCCGTTGGCTGAAGTGGACGTGATGTGCCTCCTGTCTAAAAAACAAGACTCTTTCCTCGCGGCTCAATGTAAGATGCAGAACGGCCTTCGTGGTCCGCTGCAGCCGCGTTTACTAATAGGTGCCATTGAGAGTAAAACATTCTTTCACACCAAAATATGCGTTGTGATAGGCACTCGCGCACTGTGCGTCACCCACATTGGGGTTCCAGTGATAGCGGGATCGTGCCCATCGTCATTGCGCGTGGCCGACTTGTCTTTCAACAACAAATTTTTGCTACTAATTTAACTTATCAAGACCGATAATCACGGAAACATCATCATGAGATAAAACGGTATTTATAACTTCTGTAGTGATGCCTCTTAGATAAAAGCGACGTGCTGGCCGACTCAGACGTTTCGGCGCTCTGTTTACACTACAGCAAACCCAGCTTAAAGGGGTTATATATCAGAATTATAGTTTATTTATTTATATATTTATTTACAATACCCTCAATCGCCGAAGCATTGCCGAGGGGAGTAGGGTGAACATTTGCAGTGAACATTTGTGACGAATCTTGGTTGAAGAGGAGCAAGTTCTATATAGCAGGTTTTAGAAAAAAACAGTATTAGTAACCAAACTGCAAAAACATTAGAGTAAACAGTAACAAACTATTAGAAGCCCGACATAATATTAGCAAAAAACAACTAAAACTGAAAAAAATTGTAGATAACAAAACACACAGCTCAAATTGGTTCTTCCACGAGTACGAAGGCATAAGGGAAGACAGCCATGGAAAAAAGAGGAAGAAAAGTTCAAAGCCGACTACTTAAGCATGTAATTTTTATGACGTTACAGGATTGCAAAGAAGTTCAAAATATCATGGCTTCATTTGAACATTATAAATTAAAAATTGCTGCGACACTTAGGCCACGTCATCAACAAACATAAAAACGGATAAAGCTTTCCTGAAAAGGGAGTAATCATTGATGCATGCGATATCAGCCGGGAGGTGGTTCCAGTCGCCGTATGTGCGTGGTAAAGATGAGTAAGAAAATGTGTGTGTTACAACGAATATATCCAACCTCGTGTTTGTGGTCGACTCTTGACGAGCGATAAGCGGGTTCTGGAATGAGCTGCTGTCTTAAAGTTGAATGATGGTATACTTTGAAAAAGAGGCATAAACGAAAGAAATTTCTACGTAGAGAAAAACAGGGTAGTGAAAGACTGTTCTTGTTACTTGTTACGCTTGATGTGCGATGATAGTCAGATAAAATGAAACGAGCCGCATTGTTCTCTACAAGCTCAATGGACTGACACAAGTTAGCTTGGTTAGGGTCCCATATGGAAGCGGCTTATTCTAGCTTGGATCGTAGAGGTGTCTTATAAAGGAATATTTTTAATGAAACTGAGGCCTTGCTGTAATTTCGACGTAGATACCCGAGCATGCGATTAGCGTTGCAAATTATTGATTCAATGTGCGGTTGCCACGATAATGTTGAGGTTATGAGCAGACCTAAGTACCGATATGATGATATGGCTTCCAGATCAGCGTTATTTAGGTGGTACTTTCGAGTATGAGTGGAGCGACGTGATACATGCATTAATTTTCATTTTTGGTGTTAAGCTTCATTTTCCACATTTTACACCAATTTGCAATTTTGTCAATGTCCAACTGTAAAATTTCTTTATCAGCTTTGTGCAAATTTCCTAATAAACAACGCAGTCGTCACCGTAAAGACGTACGGAAGATGTCACATAATTAGGAAGGCCACTAACAAATATGAGGAAAAGCAACGGGCCTACAACAGAACCCTGAGGGACACCAGATGTTACATTAGTTAGGTTTGAATCGAAGCCGTCAAGTGTTACGTATTGACAGCGGTTAGTCAGAAAACACTCAATCCAAAAAAAAAAAGAAGTTTATGGTCTAAATTAAAAAGAGACAACTTAAACATTAGTAGCTTATGGTTAACCTTATCAAAAGCTTTCGAGAAGTCAAGAAAAATGATATCGATATCGTAGCGTTTGTCAAGAATAGCATGCAAACGATGTGTAAAGACCAGCAACTGCGTTTAGCAGGAAAATGAACGTTTGAAACCATGTTGCGCATGTGTGAAAAATGAGTTCTCTTCTAAGAAGTTGAAGATATGCGAATACAGCACGTGCTCCAACATTTTGCAAGGAATGCTTGTTAATGATATGGGTCTGTAATTAAGATGTGAACGTCTGTTACCTGATTTGTACAACGGAACCACCTTCCCGGTCTTCCATTGCAAGGGTAGTTCACCACATTCAAGAGACTGCTGAAAAATGTTTTCCAAAGAGATAGATGACGACACTTTTGTTTGCTTCTGAAATTTTGAATTTATGTCATCAGGCCCTGAAGAGGATGAGATTTTCAAGGAATCAATTATTTTTGCGATGCCACCGGGATCAATGATTACTGGTAACATTGGAGAACACTTGAAATGTGGAAAATCACCCGGAACATATTCTGCAGACACGGACGAAAAAGCATTCGAGAATATAGTGTTCAGAACACAAGGGGACTTGTCAAGCGGAATTGGCTCTCCAGAATCATCGTGAAGACATATTGCTCTATTATCTTTCATGTTTACAATGAACCAAAACTTCTTTGGATTGTTTATTAACATGTTTGTCAACGTGCTGTTAAAGAAGTGATCCTTGGCATCATGAATTGCATCAGCGTACTGTTTTGAAACTGAGAGGTAGGCATCCCATCGATTATGCGTGTTACGAGCTTTAGCTAGACGAAACAGCCTCTTTTTCTTGTTGGAAATGCCGGCGAGTGTTTGTCAAGATATCGTGGGCGCCTGCGGTGTTGGTTGGCGCCGAACTTACAATTAATCGGGCCAACCTGCCCGTAAGCTCGGAGGGGGAGGAGCGACAAACTTTTCCATCCCGCGTGCGAGAGATTGTGATTCGACTGCTGACCGGTGATAGGGGCCATGCCTGATTAGTCGTTGACCGGAGGCATGAGGCGTAGGCAAGTTCCGGAGCGAATTAATTTAATTAGGCAAACAACAACCAAGTATTACAGTATGCCCGACAAGGTAGCGCCGTACACTGGCGTGACGCAAATAACACAAGCACCAATTGAACACGTTAACACAACAATTAACACAAAGAAACATCAGAGCGATTGCTATACAAAAATGTTACGAGACGGAAATACAGTACAGAGGATTACAACGAGAAACACAGAAAACCAAAATACAAAGATAAAAGAGTTAAAGTGAGTGGTGAGAAACGATTGCTTAGCTGCGGAGTGGCAAGGTCCGGTCGCAGGGAGCGTCGGGCTGCGGCTGCTCGTCGAGGGGCTGATGGGGGCTTGCGGATACGGGCGAACTTGGGCCTCGCGTCTTCGGGACCACCGTCGCCGCGCTCTACGCGTCAGATCTCCGCCTAGGCTCCTTGCCGACCACCTCCCTGGCTGACCTCACTCACGACCGCACGCACCGAAATCTCCAGACCAAATGCCAGCGCGCGGCGTTCCCGTCGCCCCCTTCGCATGGCAAAGAATGAAAAAAAAACAACACAGGGGGAAAAAAAAGACTCTTCAGGAGCCACGCACAGAGGAATGCAGCTCCAAAAAAAAAAAGAACACATGAAGGAATGTCGAAAGAATTCGGCACAATGTCTTAATCCCACGAAGAGTCATTGGGGGCCGCGAACAGTGCCGGGGCATTCAATCCGCTTCTGCTGTTCCCAACACGTGCAAGCGCTTGCCACCTGTATGGCAACAATGCTAGGAGGGGGGGGGGGGGGGGGGAGGAGTAGTTTTGAGTGACCCCTCCAGGGCTATGGTGAGAATGCCGTTCCCCCGCGGGGGAGGGAGAAAAAGTCGTCGACGCCGCTCCGCGACATGTTTCTGGGAAACAAAGGTCAAAGCTGGACAGGGCAGCCATGAACTTTGCGACAGTGTTCTACTATACCACGGGGCTCTAGCGTTGCTCCTAATGCATCGTAATGGAATGAATGTGTTGCAGAGCTCAGTAACCTGCTCTGCAACCCATTCATTCCATTCATTCAGGCGACTGTCCTACATCGAATTCGCACAGCCTCTGCTCGCACTCCTGCCCGGATGCATAAGACGGACATAGCATCGTCTCCGCTCTGTTCTTTATGTGGTGTGTGCGGGGATATCGAACATTGTATTATGTACTGCCCAGAGTACAACGCGGAAGGGTATGTGATGTTTGCTTCCTTCAAGAACACAGGAATTCTTTACAGTGCAGTTCAGGACATTGTCTACCTGAGTGGAAAGCAGACATGAAGAAGGGAGGCTGCACGTGTTTTCAACATTTCTGCAGGACATGGATCTTGTTTCTAAATGGCGACAGCAGGAACGGACTATGGCCTACTGTGATTGAATGTGTGCGCAGATGGTGTTGTCCGGAGTGGACTACGTTATACTGGCGATCGAATGTGTGTATGGATTGTGGCACTACAATGGCCTATGTTCTACTGTGACTTAATATGCGCATAGATGGTGACATCTGGTGTGGACCGCGATGTTGACTGTGTGCATTGATTTTGTGCATAGATGGTGACTGCGGGAGAGAATGTGTGCTATTATAAGAGACGGTGCGCATAGAGGGGTAGATGCGAGAGGCTTTTGGACATTGTTAATATAGAAGGGACGCTACGGTGGAGCAACTGCCGGCAGATAAAGCAAGGCTAACCCAACCTGTAGCATTCAGCACCTCAACTCAACTCAGTAACCTGCGCAGCAAACAAATCCCAGTTTTTCTCTACAGAACGCAGTTCAAAGTTTTTTGCGTACGTGTCCCAGTATCGACAAAGGTTCTCATTAAGAGCGTAAAAGTTAGCTCTTCTGTAGTCCCGAATCTGCTTAGCTGTTGCTGGTGACCCTGGAAAAGAAATTTTTAGATCGAAGTGAAGCAAATCGTGTTCATCAATGCCGGGAAGATGGGTGATAGAAGAAAGCAAATCCGGGTGAGTCGTCAGTATTAGATCTAGCATATTAGCGGACTGTGACGTACACCTGGTTGGCTGTTTGACAAGCTGAGTGAGTTGAAAACATGAGCAGAGGTCAAGAAAACTCTGACTTTAGGCCTAGAATAGAGAAATGATTGGATACGGACCTTCCCATGAAATATCAGTAAAGTTAAAGTCCCCTAACAAGAATATAGGTAAGGCAGGATAGCGAGACACGATGAGGCTAATAGCATAATGCAGTTCATAGACGAATGTTGCTCCGGTATTTGGAGGGCGATAACAGACGCCTAGTATTATTCTGCTATTTCTGAGAGTGATACCAACCCATACGGTTTCCAAGCTAGAACCCACGTCAATGGAAAACGACGGGATTGATCTTGATACAGCAATTAGTGTTCCACCACCCTGCCGGCGTTCTCTATCACGATGGTAGATATCGAACTTCCTTTCAACGTCGAAAATTTCACTGCTGTGAATTCTTGCATTTAGCCAGGTTTCGGTTAAAATGATTATGTCGGCGTCTGTACCCGAAACAACTGAGCCAAGTTGATTGCGCTTATTTGTTATGCCTCTTGTATTGTCAAATATTACTGAAACCGCCTTAGATGCCTGACGAACGCCACATCCCCTCGGTTACCTCTAACTTCCTGTGCCCTGCGCTTCACTAGAAGGCGATGCTTCCATTTGCTTAGTACGCGCACGAGTGTGAGAAGCCGGTACACATTTTTATGGTTTGTCGGGTCGCTATGCACATCTCCAGTGAGAGGATGATTTTTGCTGTTTATCATTTGTATGTTATCAATGCACTTATCGTAGTTATACGTGGTGTCATTCACATATAGTTTATCATACCGAAGCTGGAACTAAGGCTTCCCCGGTAGAGCCTTGGCAAAGTCAACCAATTTCTTTCGAGCGTGGCAAGTAGAAAACGAAAAATCCTCTGAAACAGACACATCGCCGCTTTTCAGTTTTGAACGTTGTGTTAACACCATTTGCTTGAACTTAAAGGGACGTAATTTGACAACAACAGGCCTGCATCGATCTTCTTCATAACGACCACCGAGACTAAGCGCACGCTCAACCGCATCATGTGTAATATTGGCGTCAATATATTAATTTATTAGGTCAATGACCTTCTCACTTTCATGCCACATTTCTTCGCTATCAGTGATGCTGAAAAACGACAGGTTGTCGCGGCGACCTCTGTCTTCAAGTGCGTCAAGCCTTGACCGCATATCGCAGTTTTCGTGAGCAATGTTTTGAATTGTCTAATTGGCAGCATAGAAATCCTGCTTTATATCTTCGAGATCATCACACCTGGTTTCAAATGAAGACATCCTGTCATTCATAGCTGTGATTTTCGCTTCGAGGCAGATCAGGACCTGAACAAATCGAAGATAGGAAACGTCAAGCATCGTCACTGTTGGGCCGTTCCCATGTCCACTGAGGTGCCGCCAGTTGACCACGGTATTTATACGCTCGGATGTTGGCGATGTTTTCCACGATGTGGCTGTCCTCTTGTACCAGACGAACGCGTCATTCTAGAAAGCATTGAAACCATTTACAGCCGCCTGGTGGTACGTTCGGGTGCTGTTGCTGACTGGCACGGGCACAATGAGTGGCTGGTAGTTTGGTTCCGTGTCGTACAAAGGGCAGCATGCGAGGCAGATCAGGACCTGAACAAATCGAAGATAGGAAACGTCAAGCATCATCACTGTTGGGCCGTTTCCATCAACAATCAGCTATCCAGTATTGTTGTAGAGGAATTTGTTACGTGCATAGTGTGTTTCGTGTTCTTTGCGATGACAAAGGCCAGAGTGTGCAATAAGCCACCTTATCTCGTGCAATGTTGAAGAATGCCTCCTGCAAGCCTCAGTCGCCATGGTCCTGTCTCTTCTGAGAAGGATACCTCCGGCATGCGGGTCAAGTATATAAGGGAGAACTGGCTTATCCACATAGACTGCTCAATATTACCTCCCCGCAGTCTAGCACAATTCTGATTCGGTGCCCAATATGCGGCTGAAAATATATATTTTTAGGCACAGCTCCTAAGTTTACTGCGAGGCTGCATTTTTTGGTGCAAATAAAATCACTCCATCTTTATGCCACGTGTACAGATCATCCTCATTCTCTTGCTGACTCCATGTCTTCGTTTCAATCATCCTGTTAACAAAGCAACGCTTACGACTTTGAACTCAAATAATCCGTTCCGAGAACACCAACTCCTCCTTCTGTCCCACGCCCCCCCCCCCCCTCCCCTGCCCCTATCATGTGCGAGGGCCCATACTTCCGGGCGCATGGAACAAGTGATAAGCGCTTTAAGGAGCTGCCGATGCAAGCGTCTATATTTTCTTTGCTTAGTAGACTTGCTTGCGTTTCTGTGGGCCTTCGGTGTTGATGGCCGCGCTGAATAAAGTTACTTTTACAGCGATAGTACGATAGCTAGCCACTGTGCGATATGTGTATCAGTGACACTCTAAAGGAATTATTCGAAGCCTGTCCGAACTGCTAACCTCAGCGTGGGGTGATAAGCAAGGGGGTGCAGCAATGGGTGATAAGGAGTGCAGCGTACGGTGGAAGCAGAGAGTAACGCCGACTGAGGTTAGCTCGGTAGGGAATGAGGTGGAGGGACGGAGTAGAGGAAGAAGTGTTAAGGCGAAGCATAGACTTAACGGAGCCACAGCCAAAGATACAGCTAAAGGGTAGATACAGAAAAAGGGTAGACGTGGCTTGAAACATGCATCTCGCTTTCATTGTCATTTTAGCGTAGGGCGCGCTATCACCCACGATTACGTGGCAGACCATGCGCGTTTACAAAGCCTGCATCTCAGTCTTGTCCTCATTGGCAGCAACGCACGGTAGTGACGCGCCGCAAAACGCTTCAAGACTCGTCTCTGACTTGCCACGTAGGCGCCAGGCAAGGGCACGAAAACATGCGGCGAATTCAACACTAGTAGCGCACGCTGGTTCACTCCCGCACGCACCCAGCCCGGTAATTGCTGCTACGTGTCTTTTAAGTTCTAAATGTATATACCGCCTGGGTTCTTCGTTCTAGAGTTTTATATCTTTTCGATATTCGAGGGGCAATAATCGCCCTCTATTTTTTACCTTCGTAACAGGGGAGAAATCCGGCTTTATTGTGGAAACATTCCGAAATTCGTGTTTTTAGCTCTACATTTGCAAAGGCTAATAATTTATACAGTTCTTTTTATCGCAGGATAACAATTACGGCTATGTTTCAGGCTGCTAAGAAGGGAAGAATAGCAGTTTTGAAAATATTCCGGAATTCGGCTTTTTTTTTTGCTCAAAAATAATTACTGGCAGTAAAGAGCCTGAATCAGTTTTGGGACATTAAACATTTCATTTCTACAAGCTGGTAATCGATCTTTTACACGTCCTTCTTAACATACCTAATCATCTGCATGCCCAGCATATCAGTTGCCACACGTGACCTGTCCGGTCGTTGGAGCTATCTTCGCTGAGAGAACGTTCTCTCAATATCACAGCTGCCATTACTTATGCATGACATTGACAACTCGGCATTTTCTCTCCTGGGGTGGCGCACAGTTGCGCCGTGCGAATCGCGGAAAAAGCCCATGACTTCAACACCTGTATTAGTGGGGCTTGTTTAGAGCAAGTGCTCGTTAAACTCCTCGCGAAGCCATTCTACGTCGTCGGCATGGAAATCACGAGGGGTCGACAGTCATTAAACGACTGACTCAGCAGCCGCTCTGGAATGGATTCGGTACGGCTCTCAGTTTCCATAATTTCATCTGTAATTTTTTGTCTGTCGGCCGCTTCTCGCCAGTGTACCAAATGAGGTAAGAGTTGTTCCGCGGGCGCAGTTGTTCCAGAAATCGGGGAAAAATCCGGTTTCACCACATTTTTCAGGAACATGTTAAAGGTGCAAAAATTGTGTAAAATCGCGTTTTACCCTCCAGTAAAAAGAACACTACCTATTATAGACGCCATAATAGAGGGCTACAGATTATTCCGGCCAACTGGGGCTTTTTAACTCGCACTGACGTCGCCCAGCACACCGGCATCTTTCAGCGCAGGGGTTAACCGCTGGTTTGGCGGTTGAAAATCGGTGTTGTAAGCCCATTATGTGACCACGTACCGACGACATAACTCATACAACGCTTCTGATAATAATTCAGAATAACGACCTCGTCGAATCACTAACGTGATTTCCCAGCACATCTGATCTATTCTCAGAATTTGTGACGTCACAAATTCTGAGAACCGAGAACCACCATGACCCAACACACAGAGAGAACAAAAACTTGCAGCACTTTAATAACGCATTACTAAGTTTTCTAACGGTCCTGTGAGTTTTCCTCCTATATTCAGCATGAAGACATGTTTCATAAAAAGACCAACCTCTGCTCACGGCAGACCCGCCGCGGTGGCTCAGTGGTTAGAGCGCTCGGCTACTGATCCGGAGTTCCCGTGTTCGAACCCGACCGCGGCGGCTGCGTTTTTAAGGAGGCAAAACGCTATGGCGCCCGTGTGCTGTGCGATGTCAGTGCACGTTAAAGATCCCACCTCAGGTGGTCGAAATTATTCCGGAGCCCTCCACTACCGCACTTCTCTCTTCCCTTCTTCTTTCACTCCCTCCTTTATCCCTTCCCTTACGGCGCGGTTCAGGTGTCCGCCGATATATGAGACAGATACTGCGCCATTTCCTTTCCCCCAAAACCAATTATTATTATTATTATTAGTCCTTACACTGAGCCTTTCCCCTACAGAGCACCTCTATGCATAGGTGGGAAGTAGCAGTGAATTATATGGCCTTGCCTACGGCCACGTACCCCTGCCTGATTAGATATGGGTGCGTGCACATAGAGTTAACTCGATTTAACGCAGTGAAGAGCAGGTGCTATTTTTTTCGTTAAATCGGGAAATTCATAAAATTAAGAACGACATCTTTGAGCCCTTCGAAATCTAAAATCGTAACATAGCGGCACCGAAAAACTACCGTGGCATTGTATTTGCCGACAACCCGCGCCTGGGCGCATAAGAAGCCCGCGAAAGCTTCCTGAATCGTTTGTGAGTCAAAACGCGATCTGGTAAAACAGATTAGAAGCCAAGGTGGGAAGCGCCGCCGACTGCCGTGTCCGTTTTTCCTAGCAGCGCCGCAGCGTGCAGTCCCATCAAAAGAAAACTAGGGCTGTAAATGGGGTAGCTAGATATTACTTCTGGCACATGACCAACAAGCTGCTAGACACTGCGGACAAAATAATTCTAAAATGACAGGTCTATTTTTACTCATGTTTTCCCGGATAAACTTCGATAGCTCGGGTTTGAATTGCTCAAATATGTTTAGGGTTGACGAGAACATTGAATGATATGGGTGTTTGCTGGGGAATCAAAATTTGTTCGTTAGATCGGGTACTTCGTAAAATCTGGTTTCGTTACATCGCGTTTCAACTGTATAACCATCTGAAGCAGGCCAATAGGTCATGGGGCGCGGCATTTACTGACATAATCACCCTCTTTAATCTTGAAAGCAACGACATCCAAAGAGCGCATCCATGAAAAAGCTACTGTTGTCACTCCTCCATTCAGGAGATCGCGAGAAGGCCTGGATTTTAAATTTTTTTATTCCATAGACAAACGCCAGCGTTTCGTTGAATTTCTCCTGCCCGTACAAACCTACACAAGGACTTCACTAACTTGCTTGAACAACGTCTTTGAAGTAGTTCTTTTGTTATCATTAATGTTTGATGTCCCTTTGACACCTTTTGTCTTGACTTGGGCAAAGGATAGAATTGTTTGCCAAGGACCGCTTTCAGAATGCGAACGTTCTCCTTGCCATCAAGGAAATTCTTTACTTATGGAACGATTTCATGCCGACTTTTTTATTTAACTTTCCTCTTTCTAGCATAACGTTTGTCAAACAGTTTCGTAGAAGGAGCCAACTAATATTTGTGTGCCCATTCAGCCAAGCTTGAGAAAATATTTTGCAATGCTGACGGTCTACAGCCGAAAGAAACGAAATAGCTTGTTTCAAAAAAAGTTATGCTGGAGCCGCCTTGCCGTCTGGAGCGGCATCAAACATAGGTATACTTGGCAACCGATGTTTGGCAGCTGTGGTGATGGCAATGGAGAACTGGGAAAAAACTCCAGCAATGTTAAGAGGAAGAAATACAACCAAGTTTATGTTGGAGCTCTCACCAATGATGCGAGTCTCCACACACGACTATTAGTCACCCCGTATGGAGTAAAATAAAGGCAAAGCGACCCATGCGAATAACGCCAGTACACAGAAAGATAGTAACTTATGGCGTGCGCTATTTTGGTACCATTGCGTTAACTATGCGCCGACAACCTTGCCAGATATCAACACAATATGAGTGCCGTTCGACACACATCCCTCGGAAGAACCTTTCGTCAACCCTTCTTCCCTCCGACTGCGAGCAGCACGCACTTGAGGCAGCTTTGGTAGGTCTCCAGGGAGGAAATACACTCCAACAACTCGAGGAGAGATGCTGCTGCGCCAGCATCGAACCCTGGGGAGAATTGTTCAGTGAGAAGGTCCTTGCTTTCGTTCGCAGCTCCGGTTTTCCGCCCGCCCGAGCTAAATGCTCTCAAAGCGAGGAGGACGTCTTCTTATGGAGTGCGCTAACGCTGCCGCCTAGGGAGACTCCTTTTCTGCGCAGTGGTGGACGACGTCCCGCGTGCCAGGCGACCCGGCACACACCGTCGCAAGGATGGCGGTGGTGACGGCAGTACTGGGTATTTTCTGCGCCTATTCCAGGCACAGACTTCCCCCGCATATGTTTTCGTTTTACAAGCCAGACTCAAGCGTACGCTGATATAATGTATGTGTGTTCTTGAATTGTCTTCCGTGGTACAGTCACTCCCATCGAGCCCGGAGGCTTGTATTTTAAACGCTCATCATAAACGCCTATTAAAAGGGTCCTAAACTACATTCATATTCTTAGATTCATATTCTTACTGGCGCCATGGTGTATTTTCTTACGTCGTTATATTATCCACGCGCTGTTTTCAGCGTGAACGCGGCATGTTCACGTCTAGACTCGAATTCTCTCTTTCCTTGACGTGTCTAAAAATGAAGTTCGGTTTTAAAGTCGCAAGGAGCCAATTTGTATAATTTATTCTGAACCATTTTAGCCAAGAAGGAAAGTACCCGACTGCTTTAAATGCTTAAATTATAGTTTTCTGCGTATGCCTTTGAGAACTTAGATATGCCAAAGCAAGACGGGGTTTACAGGCAGATCAGTTATTCGACGTCCTTTGAGGTGACATACGACTGCTCGCTATTGGCAAACAGATGCTGGCGTGCAGAAAATCAATCACAATTTCGGCACCCTCCTCTTATGTGAGGCGGATAGAAAGATAGTTGCACTGCATGCTTCCTCAGCCACTCAATCGGTTCCCTGTGATGCCCACAGGGCACAGGCCCTCTTCGCATTCGATACATTTATTTCATCTGCATGTAAACCCGACAATTCTCCGTTCGCATTGACAAAAAGCCAACAGAAATATATCGCTATCTTTTCGGAACCAAAAGAAGTGCGATTTTTTGATCGCTTATGTGTGCGTTAACGACAGAAATGGAGTACAACAACCGCGAAGGTTATAATACTGACCACCGAGGAGTAGTGTCTAAAATACTTGAAGTTATTAGACGACACTGGCCTTTTCGAAAATTCTTGGCACACTTTCTTTCAATTAAGTGACTAAGGCAGAGCAAGTGCCGACACACGACTCCGAGATTAATCCCGCCTCTACAAGCACGCATTGAACACCACCAGGCAAGTCTACATCAAAGAGAAATGCCTTGCACCTTGGAAGGCGTGTTTGGTTTATGGAGGTTTAACGTCCCAAAGCGACTCAGGCTATGAGGAACGCGATAGTGAAGGTCTCCGGAAATTTTGACCACCTGGGGTTCTTTAACGTGCACTGACATCGCACAGCACACGTGCCTCTAAAATTTTGCCTCCGTCGAAACTCGACCGCCTCGGCCCGCATCGAACCAGCGTCTTTCGGGTGAGTAGCCGAGCAGCATAACCACTGAGCCACCGCGGCGGGTGGAAGGCGTGTTAGCTTTAGGTTTAAATTTGTGGCTGCAGTAGCTATAGGTTTGTCAGCAGTGTTTCCTTGTCGTGAGGAAAATAGGAATATATGTCGCCATAAAATAATTGTTATGCTGTAGAAGCAGTTGTTTTTTTGTACCACAGGATTGCCCAAAGAATCAAAACCTAAGTCCATAGTCACAAACATTGTATATCCCAAGTTCCTAGAGGCGACCGCACAACTCGTGGAATACATAAGTCGAAATATATATATATATGAAGAATTACATCGTCGGTTGCTATGACACAGGACAAATAAAGATGAAGTCTGCTGTTTTACCATACCTATTTCTATCTTGACACACTGAAGTAAAAGATAACAGCGTGCATACACGGTGTGCTGTTAATGGCGAGACATTTTTCAGGTTCTTTAAGGTCAGCGCTGAAAACATTTTAAATTTCAATATTTTTAAAGCAGCTTTTACATTTTTTCCTTGGTTCGTTGATGGCATCCATCTTTGCTTTTCTTTATTGAGGGCACAAATTATCAAAAGAATATTACGATTGTCATAGTACCACTGAAATCAATCTTGTTGTGTATAGAGATACGCGAAAAATTCCGCAATGAACTAGTGATAGAGCTTGATGTTTTGCTGTCCACGGGCGTATCTCTTTCAAACTTAATGTTGCAGTGAGTCGGCATGAGATACCAGAGTACTTCTCTCTCACTGCTTTGCAGAAAAAACGTGCTTTGTGCACACAGCAACATATTACAAGATGCTTCTATCAGTAATTTGAGTTATCAGGCGTTCCCACTTGGCTCATTAATGCAGGTTTCCCGCCACCAAATTCGCTTCCACATGACTCGATGGTTTTTGCACATGTGCAGGCACGCCGCGTTGGTGCGGTAGAGGTCTTGAGAAATGAGTAGAGGGCGCCCTATTCGAGACGAGGATAAAAGTTGCGGTGCCAACTTTCACAGCGAGCTAGAGGAAAGCCAGCAAATGCGTGAGCAGCGAAACTAAGGAAGGTGTTGACAACTACCACGCTACTTCTATGGCAAAGCCGAAAATGGCGAGAGGAAAGTTCGTGTTCACGCCAGTTTTGTCCATGTCATGCGACTGCTTGTGTAAAAGAATGACACATGCAGATTGATTGGTTTTGTGTTTCCTAAGACGTCTGTTTCTCGGCACACCAGCATGGAACAAGCGCTTACTTTGTGTGTTACATTCGTTTAGTGACGCAACTAGTGTTGGCGAAGCAGAATCTTTAATTTCACACATTTGAACTTATGCTTTCGTTAACTAATTGCGCTGATCATCTCGTCATGGGAAGCAGATGCACGCAGGAAATGCACTGCAGGAAAGTTGTTGCTTATTTTAGGACGGCTCATAGATATTGCTAGGCGCACTTGTGTCTTGGGGAGCGCCCCTCATCAGCCACTTTTTTTGCTTCTTTTTAGAAATCGTGCGAAAGCGCGCCTGGATTTCATTGCCGCTTTTTGTGCTTGGCGACCCGCACGGCCAGTCTTTGCCTTGTGCCGAAGAAGAGGTGGTGGTGCCAGAACGTACTACAGAGAACGCCGCGCCTTCCGCTCACGCCGCCGCCGCTTCCGCTCAGCCCGCCACGTCGTCGAAGAAGACAAATCAAATACACCTACGGGCCACGTCGATGGATGGCGCCACGGCGCTTGTGCTCTTAGACTTCTACCACCGACGCATGAATTATGCAATGACGGCAGCTCACGAGGCTCCGTCTCCTCACTCATCAAGTGCCACCGTGACTGCGCCTGCGTCTCTCGGACAGCAGGAGAGAACTTGGCGTAGAGTTTCTAAATATTTCATATAGAGAAAGCTTGTGCCACCGTCTATACGTGTTTCTGAAATAGCCATGAAAGAGCACTTCATCCACCGTTGGAATGCCGGGAAGACATCAAGGCGCACTTGCCTTGGCCCTGAAACATGACTACGACTGCAGAAATACAAATTTTCGCAAATTATATGTTGCAGGGAAGCGTTGTTTTGCTTTAAATATGTGTTATAATAAAATATGGTCGCTGTATATCGCAATAAATGAGCAGAAAAACAGACAAGGCCCGAATTTCCCAATACGAGAGAGGGCTTTCTCTTCATGCCACCAAACATAGCTAAACTGTGAAAAATAATTTTTGCTCTTGAAAGACACGCTCTTTAATGCGGATATGCTTTTAAACAAATGGTTAATACTTAAAATACTACAATTTAGAAGCTTCTGTTTCGCGGCGTGAAAAATATAATCGTTTCATTGTTGCTGTTTGCTACTACGGGACGCGCACTATGTCCGTGCATTGGATATGTTTGTGCAGCGAGAAAGATACCTGAGCCCCCGCTTTTCTATGAGAGACTAGTTTGCGCGCACTAAGTGCCGGCTCTTGGCATGCCCTGACGCTCCGCTTACAAAGTTTGTCAAGAAAAACATAAATTAGGAAGCGAAACCTCTCCTACCACAAGTAAGTGACGGCCGTGTTCATACTGACAAGTAAAACATGCGAGTATTCGTATGAATTAAATTATGAACTGGCAGTTCCTAAGAGCATGCAATGCGCGACCACCGCTACTCTTCGATATGAATCAAACGCAATCCTCGGCGACTACGGTTAACATAAGTTGCGCTTTTAAAGTGTCTCCGAGAGTCCTACGAGAAATGTGAAGAGTGGTCACAGCAACGGGCCGCTGCGTTCTTAGTTCAGAAAAGAAAAATTTGTTCCCTTCGTTGCACAGGTTCTCGCAAAGCAAAACCGAGCTTGCTGCATAAATAACCCCCAGTGAGGGGGCAAACGGAATTTGGGGCTAGCAGGCACCAGACACTGTGCTCAGCTCACTTCGAGTCAAGCGCCTTCGGTTGCTTCGGATCTCAAATGAACTGCCTGCGTAGCTGCACTACTCAACCACGAAGTGCACGAAAAACTACAATGATGAAAACGGAACTGAATAACTAAAAAAATCCAATCCGTAGCACAGTCGACAAGAAACTAGATGTCAATCCAGTTTGCCGTCTTGCCAGCATGCCTGGGGCGTGAATGGTGGATGAAGTGAAAAAGCACCAGCTTTCCCTCTAGGGTACCCTAAGGAACTCTATGGAACTTGGACCGGACTCTTTTGCACCGCTAGCTGGTTTCGCCCTCCAGCCACCACGGTAATACGAAGACACTGTTCTCGATGCATGCGCCGCTCCGGTGGCGGCGCAGAACGTAGGCACTGAGGGTGAAGGAAAGTTTCGCCAGTGTTCTGTTAGGTAAGACTCTCTGATCTCCTCCATTATGTCACCACAATAACCCTTGGAACTGCGACAATGGGAAATAAAAGAATTTCATAATCAATATTTTCGTCTCTCGCTGGGACACATTTCGTACAAGTAGCTTCCTTGATTTACCACAACGAAAGAAGCTACAGCTGATAGCTTGCTAGAATGCCTGTCCTGGCATTGCCACTATAATGCGACGAGAGATTTGGTGGATTTGCAACCGCAAAGTGCGCTTTTCTCTGACGTAACCTCAGCGTACCTCTTGCCAAACTTTTCTCTTTCGCAGCTCTTTAGTGGCGCAGTAACACTTGTCTCCGCTTACACAAAATAAAATATAGCATTTATTTTTTTTTGCAGCTTGTATGTTTGAGTCCATACACCTATAATAAAACATATGATTCTACAGTGCATTGTACTTATACATGCTGCTGCATTGGAAAGAAATAGATTTGTCGTTTAAATGTATATAGCATAAGCACACGAATAGATAATACATCTTGATAATAATATTGCCGGTTCAACGTCTCCCGAGTGAAACGTGCTTCAAGAAAACATTCAGTCCACCCTATTGGTTCATTGCTGGCAGCGAAAGTGAGGACCATGAACAAGAGAACGACTCAAAGCAGAAGAGAGAAAGTTTGAATGTGAGCATCAGTCTATTTCTAGTCGCTTTTACACCCTTGTCTTAACTCGAGCTCTTCTCCTTTCCTAATGACGTTGCTGAAATGTTTACCGCTACAAATGAAGCTCTAGTTCTTTGGTTACAGAAAAAGAGTTGAGCTATGCAAAATAAGGGCATTCCACCGCCTACTTTGCATCAGCGCTTCGTGTTTTCTTATGCAACTTTGAATGGGAGACAGTTTTTTTTAGTTGCAAATGTGGAATAATGGAATGGTTCATCGATTACTTACATTTATTTCCAATCAGCCTTTCAATGTAACGCGCAGCTGTCAGCCCTCCCTTCCTCACTGCTTAAATGTTGGTCACAGTTAGCTATCTGCTCTCAAATACCACTTTTCATGGGGCAATTAGCAAAACACGAAACGAGAATAAAAAATTAACATCACATAAGTTGATCGAAAACATCAGTGCAATTACCGGGCCACTCAAACTTTCATGCGAAGTCATAGATACAAAACTTTGATATGAACAACAGTGCTGCTTAGATCGATAAAATATAACCGATAGTGGAGAGTAGGTCCTACAAACCTCGTCTACAATCCTAAAAATGAGAGGAACATTTCAGGGCGCCATCAGGCAAAGAAAATTCCTTTCTTTTCTCTACCCGTGTACGATCCCGCAAGGAAGACTAATCTTGGAGTCTGTTGCGTCGTTCTGTGAATTTTCTACTACTTTCAACTTATTCAATGGCGTGCTCTCGTAAATTATGCCTTCAATATGTTCAGCGCGCCATCTAGGCTGTAATGTATAGTGGCGGCGCGTGATTACGGCCTAGACTCGCTTTTCTTGTAAAAGAAGCATGCTCTTTCCCTCGGCTTTTCTGAAGACGCCATTGTCCTTATCCCTAGTGTATCATAAACGAGCTTACGCCACTCGGTGAAAGCACTCTTGTTTAGGGGGCTGCAGAAGCTGATAATAAAAGATAACCTTTGTGCATGTTTAATGGAGGTTCTACTCCATGCGGAAGTGAACGCGGCCACACTTTTGCGCCGACATCGCCATTAAAAACAGTGCCTCATTTAAGATTACACGCAGGTACTCCAAGAAGTAATGTCTCGCAATTTACGTCTTCTGTAGGGTATTTCGAGTATGTTGGATTTCTGCGAGAGACACGCTGTGTTGGTCGACCTGTTTGTAAGAGCCGTGGCTTGAGTTCAATCTGATTAGTTGCTTCATTCCCTTTGCCCCAATCTTATTTCCTTATTTCACTCCGCTCGCCTTTCTCTGCACTCTACCTCCTTCGCCGATTCTGGATAAAGATATCACGAGCCAGCTACGCGCTTCTGAAGTTACCTCTTGGCAGCAGGCATCTTCTCACAGTTCTTTTCCTCCTTTTCTTCTTCTGTATGGTTTCGAATAGTGAGCCAAGCAGTCAATTATATTTTATTGAACAGATTGCACTTGGCGTAGTTTGAGTCGCGTGTTTTCGTACTGTGCAGATAAGGGTGTTATGAAACTTTGCTCCTCATTCATGCGCATTAATAGCAGCCGGATATTTCAGGGCACCGGGCCCACCTTTCATCAGCCAAGAGAAACGAAGGTGCTGAGCGCTATGATTTCTCCTGTGACATAATCTCTGTAATAGCCTTTAAGTTTGCGTCTCGTCAACATACTGCTACTTCGTGCGATCCGATTCCCTATTCCTTTGCGTCACCGCAACGGGAGGAAACAAGAGGTGCTATATGGTCCTTTAAAGCTTCCCACGTATTCTTTGAAATGGGGTGCCTTCGGACTGCGGTACAATGTGCGCAGAATTTGCAAGTGACATATTTATACTGGTTCTATGTATGGCTTGATGGCAACTAAGTACCCTTAAGGTTCCCTTAATACTTTTCCTTATTTAGTAACAGATTGTTACACAATTTGTAACACATTTTTCTGACCCTGTCATGAGAATAAGGCGTAACATGATCCTTTAAGACAAGTGCGCGGTACAACGTTGTCCGTGTCAAGCTCTCTGGAAAAGGACATACTATTTAACTCGATCGCCGGTGGTGAGTGATTGAAGAAAATCACGGCTTCACACGAATTTAACTTTCCAAATTGGCTCTGCGCCTAATACGGACTAGGAGCAGCGTTCACGTGGGGCTGACAGGTTCCAAAAGCTGCAAGGCTGGGCAAAAAAACAGCCGTGAATTTAACGTAAATCCGTTCCAGGAGAGGCGTCGGCCCGGTGAGAAACTGGGGGACCGGTGGACGCGTTGATCCAGCGATGATCGTCCAGCATCCTTTCTCTGGTGGTTATGTTTATGGCCCGTAACGACGCATGTTGCTACCATGAGAGTGCGCTGACTGAGCCCCTCGAGGCAGGTTATCTTTAGTTTACATAGAGGTCTGCGCCACACTGGCATACATAGAGGTCTTCCGGGTCGGCCCCAGTTTCACCGTGCGCGGTATCACGTCTGAAAGCGTCACCATTTATTGGAGACCTTCCAGCGGTAGCTGTACTTGGGTACAGAAACTTACGTTCTGGTGCAGGCATCAGCTGGTGCAGGCATCAGGCATCAGCCCGCGCGTTTTTGGGCTGCAAGCAAAAAGTTATGTGCACATGCAAACTTCGACATAGATGCTGGAATCATTCGGCTTCCGGTGCTAAAATTCGGGTGCATAGACACAGAGTAAACGTTCACATTGTAAGACGCAGTGTACGGGTTGTGCTAAAAGAAACGAGAGTATTAACGACAAGAAGAAGCAAAACATTTATTGACGGCCCAATGCTCCATAGCCCCATAAAATCGGTGAGTTGAGGCTTATCCACACAGATTTGCTTTCCACATAACTGCACTCAGGAAAACAATTGTCCGCGTTCTTTTTGGCGCATTGAACGGTTTTTAAGGCTAATCTATCTTTAGGCAATAAACAAATGATTTAAAATGAAGGGACATTTCAGGAACTGTCGACATGCAATTCTTGGCTGAGCTTCAGTAGGTGCCTGGTAGAGAGTTGGGAGTGGTGGCTTACAATTAGAGGGTTCACCCCCCCCCCCCCCCTCTATAACAGAATCTTGCAACGCTCCTCTGGGGACGTCATCAGAGCTGTAACTACATCCGATCACTTGAGATATGCGTTTCGCCACTTACTCTGGTAGTTTATTTTTTTTACTCCGACAGTGTGCTTGCTGACATGAAAGAACATCTACGAATGTAGATAGACATTGGACTCTCGAAGGTAGTCCAGTAACGTTCGGTAGTATGCTAGTTTATTAGGTTATTAGCATGAAGGACCAAACCAATCAATATGCATTTGAAAATTGTAATGCGCTAGGGACAAAGAATTTCCTACATGCTCCTTACTGCACTGTCAGGCACGCTCATTGCACTAGCCGAGACCTTTTTTATTTTTCCGACCACTGTGCCTACCTAGTAAAAACTCCTAAATTTCAACGAAAGCTACAAATGTAAGCCCGAAAGTGGGTAGCCTCTTATTTCTGCGGTCGAACGATAAAGTAGATGCATCACACCGCAGTGGACCGAAGGCAGCGGAACGATTATCCACGCCTCTGTGGGTTGCGCGGACGTGCGTAGAAAATTTAAAGGGGAGCGAAGCAACAGGAGAGGCCTCGTGAGGGTGTTACGAGCCGCAGGGGAGCGCATAAGCTATCAGAATGTAGGGACGTGACAGTTCTAAGCGGTGTGTAAGCATTTCTGCACCGGTTCTGTTTATTGCCCGCGGTGACGCGTGCTCTGGAAGGGGCTTCGCGGGGTGACTAAGACCCGTCCTGCATGCCTCGGCATCCCTAGGTGGGTTGATCGGCGGCCGCGTGGACCCCGAAGCTAGTGGTCCATACATAATCCTCTGTGGGAGGGTTTGGCGCCGGAGCGCCGGCGTTCCTATCAGTAACAAAAGTGTGCGGTGTTCCTCCAGCAAGGTTATCTACACAAAAGCAACTTGTAATCATATGAAATATAAGTACCCATTTGTAAATGTTTGGGATGAGACCCATCCGATTCTTCACATGTAACTTTGCGCCTATTACCACAACAAGCAAACTATTATCGCAGAAAACTTTAGGGGCACGTCCAAAAATCTGTGCTGCCAGATTTCCTTGCGCCTGGACCAGGCTTCAGTTCTCCGGTAAGACGCCCTGATTTAGCTCGGTACGTACGCTTCGCAGCACAACTATCACCACAGCCCGGCTTCAGTCGGTTCTTAAAGCGGTCCTTCAGGCGCGATGAATTCGAAACTATGTGTACAGAGTGGTCATGTGATCTTTAGTCAGAACGCGCCCCGCACGAAGATAACGACAGCAGACGGAGGCGCGGCTGTTTGTCTACATACTGTTCAACATGTAGCATCGGCTGTGGCTCCAGTTCGCATATCCTTATCCCATTCCGATTCCTTCCCCTTTCTAGACTAATCTTAGCTGGCGTTACCCGATCCACAAAAGACGCCCGTGCGCTGGTGGTGCGGGGCTCCGAGCATCTCAGAACCGCTGACTATAGACATCCTCATGAAACATCGAGCAATGTTCATGAATTTTAATTTCAGTAGTTATCTTCTGCCCTCGCATTAATAAAACTACAATTTTCCTTTTTTATTTCAGAAACGTGCTAATACACCATTTTTGGGGCTCGATTCATCTTTCTAGACACATGTTACGTTTGAGAGCAACTTTCTTGAAGCTTTGAGTACTCATATCCGAGCACTACTATATTATATTGTACAGCACACGAGGAATTAAGCTGGATAGAGTCAGGTCTTGAATCTGCATTTAATGGTGTGAGTGCACGTGTATAAGTTTTTTTTTGCAACACCTCATTGAGGTTTGTAATAACCTCGGTAAACGTCCAAAGACTACAAGGTGGTTGGAGTTGGAAGTTTTTCTGACCAGCCGCTTTGTATTGGCTGGGCCAAATCTAGCTCATGAGCACCGTATCGCAGCAGTTCACCCAGCGTTTTCCTGTTTGTTTCCTGTGTTCATTACATTTCACTGCCTTGCCGTGCTTGGTACGGCGCACGTTTGAATGCTCCTGGATGCGGATAGGGGAAATTCGTTCGCGCATAACATTGGAGGGCTACTTTCCATGCTTCTATTGCGACCTGGTGTTTTTGTGGTCACGCGAAATGCAGGTCCAGTGCTCAGAGGCGGAACCTGCGATTTCATATTCTACCACGCCTTGAGAGCAAGGCTTTGCTTAGGGAGAAGCCTTACAATCGTAAACTGCATTTCAGCACAATCCGTGTCAAGTTAAGTTATCGAGATTAGTTACCTTTACAAGGCCACGAATGAAGTTCGTTTTTTCATTTGCTGTGAGGGGCTGTTGACATCTGTTTTCAGAAACGTGTTTATGCTTCTCTCGTTGCATACTGAAAGCTTGTTCTGGCGGGAATCGTGAGCGGCACACAGGTGTAGTTTTCCAGCGACATTCCCAAGAACATAGTGCCGCTCCAAATATGAGCATCATCGCTAAGTTATGTCATGATGAGTTATGTCATGACATAACGCCCTCATGAGTTATGTCATGAGGGCGTCAGAAGAACATTGTACGGTTTTCTAATCTCCTTGACGACGCGCGCTTTAGGTGCCTTCAAGATTAGATAACAAATATGCCCTTAGCGGTTGCCACTCCGATATACCCTGAGCGGAACAGCTTGCCGTATTTATAACTCCTCTGTATACCGCGTCAAGGGTATCCAAACATGTCAAGGAAATTGCATCAATTAATTTATGCAAGTAAACTTCTTAAATTTCATGCTTCCCTTAAAAGCGAGGAGGAGCACTATAACGTTGAAAAATGACAATGTTTAGTCCTAATGGCGAGTATCGACTCTAACATGCCTGCATACCATTTGCATTTCTTCCCATTTAGTTGTGGAAGTTCTAATTCATAGCTGTGAATTCGTGGTGCGGATGTTCCGTCATTGAGTAATGCAAGTGATTTGTAGATCGTATGTGAAGTTGGCTATGCGCCCTGACTGACGTGTCCTACTTAGAACACGTGATTGCGAAGGTATACCCGATTGTTATTTATAGTAAATTCCATCTCAACTGCAGTACATCACTTACGTCTCCCGCCAGAGAAAGTTGATACATCTTAAATGCTTGAATATACAATCCAATCCTAATTGTTTCCGCTATTTATATATGCTAATCGTAACGTCCCTATTCGTATGAGAGAATGTGGCCGCATTCAGTGACAGATAAATGCTGAGTTGCCCGCAGTGTTGCTAAGGCCCCCACTGAGGATACTGCAAAATTTTGAACGGCTGCTCATAAATTATAATGCAGAGGAACAAAATGTAGCAATACAAACAAAACGTAAAAGCGCTTGGCACATGCGACAATGGAAGCAACTAAATTTTGGCCAAAGTGGCAAGAACAGGCAAAAAAGCACTTAACAGAAAGACGCACCCAGGTTTATACATTTATATGCGTTCCTCAGAAAGGAAGACTAGGTTGATGCGTTGTTTTGTTGGGAGTGTGAAAGAGAACAACTGAGGGAGGATAAAACGCTCTTTCAAGGGCAGTCGGGGAGCGAACATTAGACTTAGTTTGGGGTGGGGGACGGCCATTGTGCACAATTTGTGCACTATAGACGCGCTTGAACGCTGCTATATTACTTGTGCTTGAAAAGTTTATTCGAGGCGTAATTATAAAAGGAGAAGAAGGTATGAGCAATTTCTGTTTGGTACGAGACAACGTTCGGTGGCTTAATGTTGTCCGAGTTAAATCGGCTCGAAAAATGACACAAAAACGACCGGACATGTGTGGAGGAGTTGAGTTTTTAAATACAAAATAGAACTTGGTGCACAAATTTTTCGAATAACTGCTAGCCGGCGAATGCAATTTTTCAATTTTCTGTTGCCAGCTTTCTTTCAGTTTCGACATGGCGAATTCTCCTTCCTTGCTTATGTCCTGCCACTACCTATTATATCACTCAGACAGCAGTCAGTTTCTGGAGCAGAAAAAAAAAGAAACGAGTGGAGGTGCCGGGGTTCGAACCCGGGGCCTCTCACATGCGAAGCGAGCGCTCTACCACTGAGCTACACCCCCCGGACAACTTCGATGGCGCACAGAGGTGTCGTAAAGAGGGTTGCCTTATTCCACATTCGTGCTGTTAGTGCGTATGCGATCATGTTACATAGTATCATACAAAATATTTCAATCAAATAATATGAACTGGGTCATTTCCGAATGCGCCAAGCCTATACCGAAATTACCGTTCAGCAACCTTGGCTGCTTTTACGCCAGTAGCCGAACTCTGGATCAAGAAAGCAAGGTTTCTTGGCCCAGTAATACCCACCGCATGCACCAGCACTCTGGCAGTAAGAACCAGCTTGTTTTATTCGGCACCCAATGTGGCAGGCTGCTTTGTACTCCGACTATAAAGTACAACTACACAAAAATCAGGCCGTTCTTCAGTTACGAAGTACAGTTCCTCCCTTTTGTGGCGCACCTTGCAAACTGGCAAAGCTCTTCGCACTTCTTCAGGCTTATATTATCGTGATGCTTGTTTTTATGTCTTCTTTGCTGGACGTAAGACGTTTTTATGCATTCTGTGCTTCCTCAGTTTTGACAAAATTCATGTGTTGCTCTCGCTGAAGCGCAAACGCAAGAAATAAGAGTTCAGTAAAGTTAAATGATTCGCTTTGGCATTGTTCGCTGAAATGTGTCACCACAAATTTAGGAATCGTGCTGCATCCCGCTTGTGAACTGTGTAGGGGAAGCTGTTAAGACGTAGATGGGCTAGTTGATGAGCAGACTCAGTGCGTAAATGTTTCTGAATAATCCCGATTTTTCTGCCAATCTGTAGTTCGGCTTAGAACATGAAATATAATATAGCATTCAGGATGTCACATTTTAGAATCTCAGGGACGAGATGTTCCTGTGCTAGGTGCTGGAAATTTACAAATCCTCTTTTATAAGCAATTTTAAATTTTATTGAAGGCATTGTTTCGCACAAGATCTTAAGCAATCGCTAAAAAGCGCGAGTCGCTTAAAATGCACATAGTTATTATTTTCTGAATTTTCACATACGAAAGATGCACTAAGGCCTCTGGGCGTGATCGAACCTAGGGCTACTACTTATTTAGGATAATCCTGAATTTGCTACCCTGTGTTAAGAAGAAACAGCGAATCCCTGACACAACTGCTGCTTAAAACAAGTGCAAATAGGTTTGCCCTGAAGAATGGCACGAAGGAATGCTGATAGTTTGCATTTGGGGTGTCACTACAAATAATAGAAGACAAAAAAAACAGGCACCCACGAAATGAGAGGCCGCCGCGGTGGCTGAGTGGATATGGGGCTCGGCTGCTGGCCCGAAAGACGCGTGTTCGATCCCGGCCGCCGCGGTCGAATTTCGATGAAGGCGAAATTCTAGAAGACCGTGTGCTGTGCGATGTCAGTGCACGGTAAAGAACCCCAGGTGGTCGAAATTTCCGGAGCCCTTCACTACGGCGTCTCTCATAGCCTGAGTCGCTTTGGGGCGTTAAAGCCATATAAACCAAGCCAAACGAAATGAGAACAAAGGCAGAGCCACCATCGCTGCGCAAGTGTGAGCAGCTGCCTGGATTAAAATAAACTCTATGGTGTTTCACTTATGTCTTTAAATTAGAAATCTCCTGTTCGAATTGGTGCGCTCAGATGAGTGGGTAATCTGCTTTTCCTGGCATTGCTCGAATTTGCTTAGAATTTTTGGCCGTTTTCTAAAAGAAGCATAATATCTTTGTAAGAGGGTTTGTATACAGGAACACAAAATTTATTTTGTCATCTGCACAGTATTTTTGAGAGTTACTTGCTTGGATTTGTTTGTTCGTGCTTCTTAACAAACAAAACAACGCCAGGAAAGTAGACAAACACTAATACAGATAAAAACAAGAGAAATTAATGTCAACAGAAAGTTTATTTCGGAGCAAAATATCTAAATAGGCAAAAGGAACTGGTGGAACACGATAAATCGCTGGGCAGGTGCAGGAAACCACTGCATTCACGTCACAGGTGATCGGATTATCAAAATGGGACGCAAAAATGAAGTTATGCAGTGCCAAGTAGACCGACACCTCGCGCTTCAAAGTAATTTTTTTCTCTCGTAGCAAAATCAAACCAGGGGCGTTCCAGAAACTGCTAAATTTCGCAATATTTAATTCGCTAACCCCACTGCTGTATAAAATTTTCACTTTTGCATACTCCATACTCTTTTTTTATCCTCGCGGAATTGAGGTTCATGATTTGCCCTTTTCGTACCTTTGGTGAGCACTCCACTGTAAAAAATGTAGAGATGCAGAAAATTTTGCTTGCGTACACTAGAGCTCTTGTCCACTTTTTTTTTTATGAGAAACGCAATGCGAAGGACACTCGGAAAGTCAGTGGAACTTCGAATACACGATCGTACGAGCACAAACGTATTATCAACCTTGAGCGCCGCGGGTGCAGTGGCGAGTAAAAAAATTGCAAAAGTGACCGTTCAGCGTAGGTATAGCGTCGTAATAGCAGCTCGCTGCGCTTGCATTCACAAAAGCTTCAGTAATGAAAGTCCCAGTCTCTCCCAAAACCTCAGCCTGATGGGAGGGTCTGATAAAACCATCGCGTGAGAAGGAGTAAATTTAATAACGCGACAGCGTTAAAGGCCCCGTTACGCAGATAATCCGGTGCCGGCATTCCGGGCGAAAAATAACGGGCAAGGTGGTGCCTAGATAGCAACCTAGAATGGAGGTGGGCCACATAGGTCACGTGACCTTGCGGCCTCATCACAACATGCCCACCGTGACAGAAGATAGTTAAATTTAATTACTGGTCGCTCGGGAAGAGCAATCCGGCCCCCTAAGGTCCACCGCTGAAAGCACCTGCCATCGAAGGGCAGTGGCGCATCGCCTAATCTATGCACCACTGCGCCAGGAGGTGTATGAGGACTGCCATGGATCTATAAATGTAAAGTAGAGAATGAACTTCTGCATATGTAGGAATTAACTCACTACACTATCGCGTCATACCCTTAAGGCGGCGCTTAAGTGTTCCCTCCAATTTGTTTTCCTTTTTCTTCCTTCGCCACTGCACAAGCACAGACGGTGACAACTAGGGTTTCACTTCCAGCAGCAGGAATGAGACTACTGCATTGTTTTCGTATCGTTTCGAAAGAGCTCAAGCTATCTTACCCTTTCCCCGTTTCCGACCAGTGCTATCGGAAGATTAGTGGGACGTCACGCGAACGGGAGTGGCGGCACACTCATTAGGCCCCCGTGGGACAGTTCATGCGGCTCGACCGACTGCGAACAAATGTGTCATTTGCTAAGCAGACAGACGCCTGCGGCAACACAACTGCATCGTGCCTGTCAGGGTAAGGTGGCGATCTGAGGGATGAAAACAGGGCTTGGAGATGTGAAGTTACCCAAAGAGGAATGACCTGGAAATGGGACTAACGCACGTGCCAGCGAATAGTACACACCGTTCGGGAAACCAGTACCTGTAGGTACCTGGAGTGAGCAGTGTGCCTATTCCACCTCCCCAGAGCCTTCCTCGGTGTCCTCGCTTGGCTTTCCCAGAGAAACCCGATGCGCTTGTGAAAGGTGTATCTCATGAAAAATGTGTGCTTTACGGCATAAAAGAGTAGCCCTTAGTCGTGTAGCATGGTGGACCACGTGGTATGTTCTGAAAAAGGCGTGCTATATAAACAGACAAAAAGAGAGGACGATGAGCCCAGGGGCCTGTGCACCTTGTCCTCTCTTTCTATGTGCGTTGATACTACCGAAGGGCAACTTGACGATTGTTCCAAACAAAACCTGCGCCGTTCAGGCCCAGCAGAGTGTTCTGTCACGGCGAACACGCTGACTTATACGCTATTCTATTCTCCGTGACACATCTGGACGCTCTGTCGATAGTTGCACCGTTTTCTTATGTAGGTGATAACAAGCGCTGTTTGAAGGCGGGCTAATGTGAACGCCGTACACCTTATCAGTTCCGAGGCCTCCGAGTACATTGTGAAAATGTACGGTTTGACTCATGAAAAAGTTAATAAAGAGACCACCATATTAAACGGAAATGGGTATATAAGTGCTTAATGAGGGCAGTGCAGTAGAGCAAAGCAGTTGTAATAGAGGCACCCAAAATCGGCAAAAAATACACCCCAATTAACTGGATCATTTTCGCTTGTCCCTCAAATGGCCAAATTTCCCGCAAAAAGTAAGTGCAGAAAATTTTGAAAAATCCTTCTTATAAAAGTGCAATAGTCATTCAATTTCAATGTTGTAACGTTAATAGTGCTCGTTATGGGCAGCTATGTCGACTTTGAAGCCTAGAAAACGGCCATACAAACCAGGCTGACAGGAAGCACAACCTCTTCACATCCCTCCCGACAAAGCTGCATCCGGCGCTTGGTCAACCAGTGAGTCTATTTCGTATCGTAGCGTAAGCGTACACCCTCATCATGGCGACGCACGAGCGCATCATAACAATTGGGCGCAATCTGTTAAATTCAATTATCCTCACCTTTCCGGGCTTCCGGTTACAAGAAGTCGCGCAGGCGCAGTTGTTTTAACCCGCATCGAGCCCACATTTTGCGGACACACGCTATTCGTAAGGCTCACTCCACGGTTCGTCGACCGTACAGGGGTCCACACCAGAAATCCTCGGCCGCCGCACGTGGTGGTTAATGATGCGAGCTTTCCATTACGGAACTACTGTTTTGAAGAACAAAGAACAACTCACTTGTCATTAAGGTGGAAGAAACTGTGGTCTCTACATTTTCGTTTAAGAAAGAAGAATGGATTTTTGCAGAGTCGGGGAACTGTCTTCGTTGTCAACACTCGAAAGAATTAGGAAATGCATAAATCCGCGCCTGTTAACAAGTTCATCGCCTTCTGGGAGTCTGTTTGCCCTGAATGTAATTTTATCTGTCACTGGCATTCCATTGATGCGATGCCTTCACTGTTTCAGCGCATACTTTACAGCCTAACAGCTGGGCTCTCAAAGAGTTTGACGAAATGGTAGCTGTGAAGTGGCTTTTGTGCAGTGTAATACGAGTATGCTCTCTAAGTAAACCTTCGCTCTTACTTACTCTCGTGCTTTAGAGACAGAGAATGATTGTATAGGCTGAGATTGGATAGAAAAGAGGTAGTCTTATCTGCACTACTGTTGTATTTCGGGTATCCATGGAGTGCTTTAGTGTTAAACTTTCTCCAAGAAGGAGGTTACGGCGATGACACTTGCATATGTAACGGGACGGCGCACCGTTGCTTTTTGCCGACAGATGGAGCCTATTCTTCTGTTACAATAAAGGGTTGCTGATCAAGAAGAATTTCCTAATGGAGCCATGAAAAACGAAGGAAACAACACCAGGAAATAAAAGACTTTAAAGCGTTAGTGATGGCGTATATTTACATAAAAAAAAGATGTGATTTAACATATACCGTGTCGTGCGAAGTGTCTGCGCTGATCGAGGCTAGGTGGGAACTGCAATTATTCTGGTTTCTGAAGTAGGTCCTGTAGGAGCATTGGATTATGTTGCCTGCAAACGGGCTTTGTCTTTGTAATGACTACAAAGTTCAGAGTATGCGGAGGTATCCCTTAGCTGTCTGGATGTGTAGAATGAACCAGTATGCCTACCCAATCTACTCGAACTGATTTCAATTGCAATAGATTTATCTTGCAGCCAGTAAATGGGCCAGCAGCACTGCCGCGCATGGCCTCACCGAAGAGATGGCGCATTTTCTGTACGGCGTCAAACAGTACCCCTCTGAATCAGTGGACACCAGTCAGGCTTTAGTATGGAAACTTACAGCGCTCATAGATGAACATGGTGTGCTGTGCGCTTGCTTGCGTTTCAAGAGGTTCGAAAAACACCGCCTGGGCCTCGCGCTTGGTGTCTGGACATTGATCCTGCCTGTGCTGACTCTGACGATCTGCTTGGTAACGTACTATAATCAAAGAGCCACTCATGCTTAGCTGTTTTTGTCACTATTGTATCCTCCGCGATCCTGCTTCTAACACACGCATTTTACAGGAGAGCCCGCCCTTTCCAAGCACGTGGGTCGGGTAATGCGCCATGACCGCATTCTTGATGCCAGAATTCATAGCTGAGGAGCTAATTAATCTTGATTCGGCCTCCTTTCTGTTCAGGTGTTTTGTGCAGCGCTGGGACAAGCCACATTTCCTTTTCCGGCAGTCAGCTCTAATACACATTTCGCGACACGCAGCGCACTACCGAAATTCTGGACAAGCACATTTTTTCAGGAATAATTTTTTATGACCGCATTGTTTTCGCAGATTGTATGATTCCACCAGCACCATAACATACACTATATCCTCAGATCCCTTCTCGGGATGCTTGTAGTTTTCTCCCATTTATATTTAAAGAACCTACCCCACTGGTTTTCCGTGGTAGTCTTAACTACTAGATACGAGCGCAGGAGCAATTTTAAAAGCAAGATTTTGCTAAGCATTGGCGGGTTAGACGATTCCCATTCATATTTTCACAAGAGTATCTTACAATATTCCACAGTTGACTCACAATCATTGCCAATAACGCACGCCATCTATTCTTTATAGCAGCCTTTAATACTTAGTGAAAGCGCAGTACAAACTTGAAAAGCCAGATTTTGCTGCGCATCAGAAGATTAGTCAATGTCATCAGCGTATACGCAAAAGTACCTAACAATATTCCGCAGTTGCCTCGCAATTAAAAGTGATGTCTAAGAAAGATGCAGTTCCCTTAGTACAAGACTTTCAATAACTCTGTTACCCTTTTGCCTTCTAAACAAGATGGTGTGGACGAATGAATGAATGAAAAACTTTATTGTATAAGGGTTATTTCTCGCAGCGTAGGTGGAGCCCTCAGACCAGGGCCCCAGCGGCCTTTGCAGTCTTGCGAGCCCTGTCGATCAGCTTGAGCTGCTCTTCAGGCTTCGAGCTGGACAGCGCAGCCTCCCACTGCTCCGGTGTAGGTGTGTTGTTTATCCGCGCTGCCTGCATTTTCTGACAGGCCCATGTAACGTGGTAAAGCGTTGCGTGTTCACTGCATAGCGGGCATTTGTTTTCATAAGTGGATGGATAGATTTTGCTGAGTAAACTCAGATTGGGGTATGTATTAGTCTGTAGTTGTCTCCAGGCAACCGACTGCTGTTTACTAAGGTCTTTGTGGGGAGGCGGGTAGGTCCTCCGGAGGGCTCGTTGGTGTTCTAAGATGGCTCCATACCGTCTAGTGACTGCGTCCAGTTCCCCTTCGGTGCGCACCTCCCGGTTGGCGTATGCTCGGGCATTGGCGTCCGCACATTGGTTCCCTTTGACAGCCTCATGGCCTGGTGTCCACGTGATGAAGCATCTCGTAAAAGTGATTGTCCTCGCCTTGCGAGTGACGGCGCCCTGTTGGAGGTGGCTTCGGGTGCAACAATGTACCCCTACATAATAAGATACGTGCGCATTCTTATATTGTTAGAAACTAAAGTTTGCTAACGGGAATCTGAAGGAATGTACCTAATGCTGTGACACCGTCTACAACTCTGCACGAAACAGGTTCACTATAGCTTCTGTGCGCATCAGATCCTGCACGGACTTTCCTTCGCTGGCGGCGAGGTTGGGTAGCAGAACCCCTGGCTTTTTGTGCCCCGTCGTCACGGGGTTCACCCCGGCGGAAATCATCTCAATAGACTGCCTGGAGTCGCTCTCCCTGACACGTGCTGACTCACACGGGAGGGACGCAAGCTTTGTCCACTGCCCAATTGATTGCTTTGTATACATGTTTTTTGTGTTTTCCTTGACAAGGACTCTCAATTACGCAAAAGAAAACAGTTCACCGAAGTAAGCAGTGTATCCTCCCGGGTCGGCTTCTAAGTAATGGGGTGAGGCCCGCGTTCCACGCACCGACTGCTTTTCAGAACTTTCCCCTTTTGCCGCTATCTCCAGATACCAGGGGGCCCAAAGGGGAGGGTTATTCTCGGACATTTATTCACGCGAGGCGGAAGAGTAACACTTGAATGGCGAAAACAGCGTAAGCACTTAGCTACCAGTGCCATATACGTTTGTGATAACTTAAATGTTGCTTCATTAACGTAGGTGTATATTTTCCTCAATCTTTGCTTCGGGTTTTAAAAAGGCCCTCACTAAGCTTTGTAAAAAGGAAAACTTCGAGGTTCTTAGGAAGCATGGTTATCTTATTGGTGGACTGAGTCTTTAGTTTTTGCTCTTTCTTCGAACATTTGTGAGCCATAGTAAACTTCGGCTAATCTATACTGGCCAATCGTGCTCTCAGCAAACAAAAAAAATCATGACTGCTTAGATTTATATCGGTTCTGTGCAGGAAATACATCTAAGCGTTATCTTAGTGCTCAGTTTCAATGAAGCAGGCTGCTAATGCCAATCAACCGCGTTTATTTCCGGGTCCTACAGATGCGAAGCATTCAGTAAGTTTTCATATCAAGTGTATTGGCTCCCAAATTATTATCTCCGTGTGGGTTACTTTTGCCGGACATACAGTGTATTTTAATCGACGAACATATTGTCACTACCCAAGGAGAGCCATGCGGATTGACGCAGGGGAGAAACCAAGAATGAGTCCGGACCTTTTAATCCCAGAGCCAGGTCTAGCGCGAGCACGCCTGTCGATTCTTCTTCTTTTTCTTCTTCACCCCAGGTATATGGCGCCCCAACTACCGCTTCGTCTTCGTTTCGACTAAGCGCGGAGCCCGCGCTGTGCTATAGGCGCATAACAATATTGTACCCACCCGCTGTTAGAGAATCTACACGAGCCAATCTTAAAAAATAAACCAACGTAGCTTTCTATTACTGCACACTTCATGGATGACGTAACCGGCGGCAATAGACGGTTTATCTTTTAAGCGCAGGAAATAAAATTTTGCTGCGAATTTCATTTCATTTCAGTTATTGTGTCCTTATAGCGACCCGAAATCATTACATTTTGTCAAACATAATAGTGGTTTTATGCTGAGCACAGACTTCAGTAGCGCAGACCTGTTTCGAACGCAGAATTTTGCTTTTCTGCTGACAAAAAATATTTGGGAAGAAGATTCCCCGGAGTTCGCAGTGTCCGTTTTTGATGTCGTAAATGTAAAATATATCGCGACTAAAAACTAGTATTTATACCCTGGCCAAAAAGGTCGTTACTTAGATGAATCATGTGGGCGAAAATGTAGGCGCGCTTAGAAATACGCCATTTGGGTGATGACGGGCAGTTGGGCCTCTGGCGCTGTTATAAGAGCTGTTTCCTGTGTGAGCATTTGAGGTTAGGCCAAACGAAAGAGGTGCTTCCTCGTGGGAGCCTTCTTACTGGCACAAAGGTAGCACGTAACTGCCTTCAGTAGAGTGTTTACATGGGGTATAATGAGGCAGAGTATGATTATGTGTCCTCGCCCATTAATTTTTACTTCTCATTGGCTAAATATTACGCAGACACATTCGAAAGAAATGGCGGTACATATATTGGCCCATTCGATAGAGACCACGTCGGCACACTGATAAAATAGTAAGCATTTTGAGGAAGCTGATTGTGGCTACTCCAGATCGCAGTCGGTTGACGGCTATCGTACTCACACAAAGCCGAAAATCAAAATTATTACTCTCGTCGTTATCAGTGATTAAGCTTTTTGACTAGTGTGCTCATTAACAGCATCCATGTGATCGGCAATAGAAGCGCTTCAAGCGACGAACACCCCGTTGGATGATTCTAGATACAGCAAGCGTCTTCTGAATCTGGAATACAACGCGGCTGTCGCATGCGAGCAAGCAAGGGCTGCTCTTCAGCATTGTGTCGCCGCATTCATAAGCTGAAAGGCAACTAGTCGCATCGCCACGACCAAGGAAAGTAACAGGGAGAACACTACATTTAAGAAATGCGTTTATAACATGGTGGGGATGAATTTAGTAGGCACAGTTATTAGCATACATTGTGTGTTCAAACGAAACGGCCGCTAATTTTTAAGTTACGATTTCGGGTATAAATATTACCTCTGTGGTATAATATTGCCAGTGCTGAGGGACTACTCAAAACAGGTGAACTGGTTAAATCATTCTGAATATATAACTTTTCAAATATGTCAGGCTTTTGGATGCAGAGTTTTGTACCCGGCCGTAATGGCCATATTAGTCGCTTTGGCGCTGTTCCTGAACCATGGTGTAAGAATATATTCTTACAGCGTGGCGTCTACGCATCATAGCGATCCCGCCACAAAAGACGTGCGATTTCCTCATACGCACGACATTTGGCGAGCGCCAACCAGCGTCCAACACTGCACGTGGCGATAATTGCGTTTACGAAAAACTGTTATGGCCGTTTGAACTGCCGGATGAAAATCTCTAATTGCATTCCAGAGCCTAAGCATAATCGTTAAAAATTGAACGATTTCAATTTAGTTAACCAGATTACCCGTCGCGATAATTGCATTCACGAAAAACGGTTGTGACCGTTAGAAATGCCGGCTGAAAATATCTAATTGCTTTCCAGAGAAACCATAATCGTTAAAAAGTGAACGATTTCAAGCTAGTTAACCAGATTACCAGCTAACATGAGTCAGGTTTTTTCTTATATTGATGAACACTTGTATTTCTAAGCCGCAGAAGCCATCTGGAAAAGGTAAAGGCCTATTTTTATTAATTAGTCGCTGCATTTCCGGAAGCACCCGGTATACCCTGCCGTAGAATGCGCTATCTGGGTCCCTTAGAGTATTTCATGCCGGCAAATACTGCACTACCTCTGTGCTATGTTACTTATGCCATTGTTACCAATATCATATACCCCTAAACTTGCCTATAACTGTGTCTGCCTCGTCTTGCGAACCCGCGTATAAAACTTAAACACCTCATCCCACTCGCACGAATAGACAAAGCCATCAAATCTTATTAATGCGTAAGCATTACTTGCCTCATGCATGCTGTGTAACTCGGGTAAGCTCGGGTAAGTTCGGAGAAGAGCCGCGCAAACTGGAGCCAATGGGAGAAAGCTCGAGTAAGCTAGTGTAGTAACTCGGTTACGTAAGTTCCGTGGAGCGTAGCGCCAGCTGCGCGAGAAATTGCGTGGGAAGAGCCACATAGGTTTGCACAATCCCTACGTGTGGCTGTTCCAGGAACAGCCACCTCCGAGTGCAGAGGCGCGTCGTTTACCCGCTGCGCCACTACGCTGGTAGTGGTATGATGACTCTCCGCAGTCTACCAATGTTAAGTACAGAATGACCAATTCTGTATATATGGGCATTAAACCACGGAGCTCCGAATGATGTGCGATTTGGTAGCCAAAGTCACGGAAACACACATAATACCACAGGGATAATCAACCAAAACCGCACAAACAGAAACAGAAGTACTAGAGAATGATTTCGTATTCACAGCACGTAAAGACACTTATGTGCCTCTGGTAGTTTTTTGAATGCCATTTGGGATTGAAGCAAAATACAAATTTCAAAGATTATGACTAAAGAGGCACTACGATATCGCTAACACACGTTTCTTCACCGTATGCGGGTGATTCCTCTAACAGAGAGTGCGCGGTACTTAGAGAAATATTGGAGCTGGGATTTCTGCGGAGGCTTTGATAGACGTACTGTAATAATATCCTGCAAAGAATATGTGCTATGTTTTAGTGTGAGGCACAAGTTAGGCTAAAGAATGCCGCAAGCGCAGCTCCAGATTTTCCGGCGAGTAGCTGTTTGAATTTCATCGTGCGTTTGGAGGGGTTAGAAAGATATGAGGTGCAAACCCCTCCTTTCTGTTGAAACTGCTGTGCCAAGTGTGCTTTCGTTCGCATAGCAGTTCTGTGGGATGCATGCGAACGTTTGTACATTGTCCCCGCTTTAAAGTAAACCTAAATCACGTTTGCATTAAACAGTAAAGACCTCTACGTAGTGACCAGACTTATGTTATGGGTCAAAAGTTATTTTCGCGGTTCTAGCCCCGGAAAGGGTTCCTACAAGCACAGCAACAACGCTTTCATGGAAGCAAACACGTATTATTCGAGCGAGAGAATAACACGATTTATTGCCACCTTGAGCCCGGCTCACAAGAAAGCACGTGCACTTTCTGGTGTAAACTTAACGACCGAAACAAAGATTCACGCTGAAGGCGCTGCCACGCCCGGTTCTTAAGCCGAACGCCATAAAAGTAAAAAGAAAGGAGGTTAGTTTACGACTTTTCACCAAGTCAACAAGACAGAACAGCATCACCTGCATCGCATAGTGTAAAAGGCTTCGGCGAGCTGAAGCTCTGGAGGAAAAGAGAGATGCCGTGAACTGGGATACAAAACCGAAATTCTGGGAGCAAGTGGTCTTGAAGGTAATTAATTGCAACGGAAATGGCCAGGCGCGCGTCATTTTCTTCCGCGCAAATGTACCGACGCAGGAGTGCTTTTCCGTGTCGTTTGACGCCGTGCCAGCACGGAGGGCTTTTGCAAGTCATTTTAAGGGCCTGCCAGGAAGCAAATGATAATGAAAAAGGAAAGGACGATGGGTAAGCACCAGTAAACACTCGTGAAAAAGCTAGCGCAAACCCAAAGGAAGTGCGCCACCCCATCATGATTACTGCATGCTTGCTATTAAGCCTAACTTCAACAATACGGGCTCAACAGCTCTCAGAATTTTGCACCTTATCTTACTCAACATTTGACGCTACCCAGCATGCCTCCCTCATCCAAGTTATTGTGGCATATTACTGGTGTAAGCTTCAGGGTCTAGGTGAAATAGTACCAAGTTATCGTGCCAGGTGGACCGGCGTAAAACAGATGTTGGCATATTGTGAAAACAACTTAAGGTTATTTTTGCCGTGCGCCGTGCTTAGTCGCTCATGCCCTATTTGAGTTTTTTTAAAATATGGCTGGCTGTTTAGCATGGCTGAGCATGAAATATTCTGCGGAAACAGTTTTCTGCTGGTGCACACCACCGCTGTGTTGCAGAAAGCGCGACTAAGGTGTCCACTGACCTAGGGAGCCAGTTTTGCGCATCTTCGGCGTCTTCGTTGTCAGTGGCAGTTTACCCAATGTACGCGTGCGGCCTGTGCTCTACTACCGCGTTTCTGCAGCAATGTTGTCAACGACAACGCGTTTGGCTCTAATGCCATGTTTCTTCCACAACGTTGTTCACGCCAACGCATGATAGGCCAACACAGCCTAGGGCTCTTGCGCAGTGGCCAGCGAAGCTTATCTGTTCGCAAAGCCATTCGCTCGAATCCCAGTCACGGATATTTGTTTGAATTATTTTTATTGATTTGTTTCACTTGGAACAAACCCACAAACATCACAAGATCTTGCTAGAGGTTTATTTATAGGAATTGTGCTTTTTCACTAAATATTTTGCTACCCTGAACTGTCAGATCTGAATAAATATCTCTGCTGCTTGCAATGTCGCTGATGTACTGACATATTGAAGTCATACGACGCTAAACTATCATTGTAGAGTTGTTAGTATACTACTTCAGTGTTCCTATGGGCAGTCTTGGGCCGTCGAAGATATCTGTTGGCGAACCCAACTTTACGGCTTTATTAGTAGCGGCCACTACAAGTGCGTCCATGCTGTGCTGCCAGCGGAACAGAAGGTAGGTGGTCTCTTTGCCTCGGTGCCCAGTGACGATCACTTCAGAAGTGCACTCGTCGACAGCAAGGGTCAGAATAGACGCTTATACCAGCACTCTAAATACATGCGCTGATAAGTATAGTACTTATAGCTCAATTCTGTCGGCTATGCCCAAATTCACTACGAAACGATATCAGCCACAAAACCATCTAGACGTCTAAAACAAATTCAATGTTGTTATTTAACAGTGCATTAATCAAGAGGAGAGATGCATTGAACTTCAAATGAAAAAGTTTGGTGTGCTCCAAGGAAGCACACTAAAAGCAGTACTATTTAACATATATGTTTCCGATCTCGGCTTGCTACCACTGAAATAAAAAAAAAATTAGTTCGCAGTTGACACTGCAATTGCGCTGGAAATTCAAGATTTTAATACGGGATGTAAAAGCTTCCGAGTGGACATATCAGCGATTGTAAATTAGTTCGCTCACAATTTAATTTTCATACAACGCAAAAAAAAAACGAAAGTAATGTGCTTCAGATACCCTGAAGGCGCATTCGTTAAATAGAAACTTATGTTCGCATTTTTCTCATTGTGACACATGTTTTGGTTGACCGTTGCAGATCGAGGCCAGTGGATAAGTGTTTAGATCAGTCCTGCCAACATTCCAAGAACTGCATATAAGGCATTAGCCGAATCAATTATCTGATACGGTATCACTTTACATGGTACATGTACTGACCATAAAAAAACAAACTATTAACCATGCAGTTAAAAGAATCGTCAACTGCCTAAGCAACGGAACAGAATGAGAACAAGCAGAGACACAAGAGAAATACCGCATTCTAGGAATACTTCCAGTGATGAGCTATTTAATTATGCTGTGTTGACACGCTACGATTATTCAAACATTCTTGAAGCACTAAGGAAAAGAGATGCATTATTACGCGAAACTGAGAAATATGTTAAACCATGAGTCTTTAAGAACTACGGAAGAAGAGCCAGAAATTTTTATGTACCTGAGATATTTATTAAACTCAATGAAACTCTGTACGGTTTCAAATTGCGAGCTAAAATACTGAGATGCAAAAAAATGGTGTTCAATGTTGTCTTGTAATATGTGAAACTTTTTTTCTTTTGCTGAGTGGGAAGCTTCGCGATCTTTCGTTTTCTTTTCTGTATATATGATTGTAGGATTTGATGTGTGTTGTAATATTGTTTTCTATTTAATTTTTATTATTGATGTATATGACTTTTTAAAGATTACTTTAAAGGTATCCGCGTATGAGATTTAACACTGGCCGCCTGGTCCTCTAACAAGCACTACGTGCTTAGATTGACCAGTAAACGTTCTTCTACGATTTGCTGGAAGATAAGACTGATTGGTTGATCGATCAATTGTTTATTTATTTATTTATTATTTATTATTTATTTATTGATTGATTATTCATGCATGTATTGACTTCGTCGATTTACGGATTTAATATTGGCTGGTAATATGGAGGCCTCAGACTCACATGCACGCGGCAGCGATTATTTACTAGCCAAGAATAAGTGCACAGTTCATCATAACGGTATGCTCACGGGAATATGACAAGAAAGCTTAATTTCGTCGAATGAAATGCGTGACATGTATAAATAGGTGACTTATCCCCGACTTTCTCAGGAAATTGAATGTTTTAGGAGGGATGCGCTTACAAGCCGCGAAATTTGCTAATTGTAATAATAAGGAAATGTGCAGACGACAGGTAATACATGTACATCCCGCATACTGTTTGCGTTCGTGATTTCTTCGCCACCAATAGTCTCCTTTTCTTTACAAGCCCATTGTAGGCAAAATAAAAATTGTAGTGCTTTCAAAATAGACTTTTCAAAAGCTAGTAGGACCATTCACGGCTAGCAGCATTAAAGAGGAACCTCATGAGCAACGCCTTCGTGAAATCTGTTTCAACCAAACAGCTTGTTTTCCGACTGAATAATGCTGCGCCTTTTTGTTTAAAACACGTCTAACAAGCGAAAGCCTTTAAAATGTTGGCGAGCAGAATAATAAGTCCACTGATCTGCACTGAGCTCTGTTTACCGAGGTGAGAAAACTAAGAATATAGCTCGATCAGTATGCGGCCCAATCGCGCTTAATTTTATGCACTATTTTCTTATACGCATTATTTGACCCGTTAGCTGTGCAAACCAAGACAGCGATTGTTCTCCGTGAGACACCAAAATTTTCATTTTTCCAGACCTGTAAAGAAATCACATACGTGTGCAGTAGTTTCAGTGAGCAATTTGAAATATTTTGGACTTTGGAGAGTTTGTTGAGATGTTATTGGGTTGCTGCAGAAACTTGAACGAGGAACAAGTTTAAAGCGCGAACGCAGTCAAGACCTTTGCAAGCTGTTCCAGTAGCGAGGCGTTTTCTCACTGCCTTCAAATATTTTGACTACTCTATACCTGCACCTCAAAATGCAGATCATTTCTTTTGTTTTCGAAGTGGTCCTTTTCAGACGACATAAATTTAGCTGTCCCACTAACGACAGATTAGAAAGTTGATACCGTACTAAAGAAAACAATTTCGAAAAATTTTTAGGCTCTGGTAGTTGCTAATATTCTGTCGATATAAAGTAGAAACCGTACGTAGCGGAAACTGTCACACTGACCTTAAGCATATGTCTCTCTTAATGGAGAGGCTTTGCACATATCTTGTTTTCCACGATCTCATGTTCTTTTCAACCTTCTGATATAGTCAAAATAGACACGAGTTTTTTTCAAATGTGCTCGAGTATAAACACCTGCCATTGTGTGGGGTGCTAAACAAAAAGGTTTAAAAATGTGTGGAATAATTGAGAGCCAAGTAAATTTAGGCAGTTGGAAATTAAGCGCACTCACGCGCTGCTATTCTCTGCCGGAGAAAAATTTTCAGGTATGAACCAATTTTTTGTGTTTACCTTTGATGCTACTGCAAGGTTTACAGGTCACGACTGTCTTTTATCGCAGCTGCTGTTCATGCTTTATATGATAAATGTGGAAGCAAGGCTACAAGAAAAGAATTTAGGTTGTAATCGGTCACACAGATTAGGCAGAAAGGTTGTAGAGCAGCGGTTGTCCGGTTTGCCGTATGCAGACGATACTCTACTATTTGCAGATAGCTACGAAGATCTTCAAACCTTGTTTAATTCTTGTGGAGACGAAGGAGAGGCTCTAGGCTCCTCTTTCAGCGCAATTATGTCAGGTGTTTGATTTTAACGATTACACTAATCAGGTTTACAATAGGAAAGCGTGAAACAACCAGAGTGGCCGAATACAAATATTTCGGGCTATGGTTGAACGAAGGATCAATATACATGGAAAAGCGCGATTAGTCAGTCAAGTAAAAAGGTCATAGAGACGCCGGGGTAATGAAACATAAGGCATTAGGGTGGTACAAAAAATTTGAAGCACTGAGAGGTATTTGTGTACATATGCACAGATGCACGAGTGTAAGTTTTAGAGCACGCGACTATGTTCCCAGAGCCTCTGTGTTATCAAGAAGCAGTCTCACTTCACCCTGAATCTGTTCGATGTTTTGGATGTACAGGGGCGTATGTGCCTATAGATGCCCCAGGCATTGCTGCACAAGAAAGAGGATATTAGTCTCTAGCCAAGGTATTAAGACATCCGGAATAAAAAGAAAGAAGCGAAGGGTTCGAACCGACGTGCGAAACGCTAAAGTAGCTGCACTTAAAGGGACTATGCAATAAATTTTTTGAGATTACATAAAGCAGACGAGAGATAGGCATTCGATTACTCGTCACCCCAGTGCAAGAATTTTTGAGGTAGCATCAATAACAGCGAAGATATAGACGATTAAAAATTGCGCTCCTCCTCTCCCCCCTCAACTCGTACACGAGGAGCACCAGCAAAAAATAAAGGGAACAGCTCTGGGACTGGGCCCCGCCCATGAATACGTCATCCGCTGACGTTTATTTTGCAACTTCCGGTTGTCGCTCCTAGCTCCCAAGCAGATGCGTGGCGGCATCTCTCCGGACCCTTCTCCTTCCTGGATTGCGGCGCGCGTCGGGTTTCTTTGCTTGTCATCTGTGGTAATTAGCAGTATTAAACCCGGACCTCGAGGTGCGACTGCTCGCTTTTACGACCGCGATGGGCATCGAGCCCTATGCGTGCGCACGATGAGCCGTGCGAGTGGCTCCGGAACTCCCGACAGAAGGAGGCGGCAGAGGAAAATTGAAACTATATGCGCGAAGGCAATGCCCTGGCTCGCGCTTGCCCGAGAGGCTCGCGCGGCGGCACGAGCAGACGATTTTCACGGCTACCGGAGTGTGCCCGTGACGTCGTGGCTGCCGTGGCTCCAGAGAATGAGAGCGTGTGGTGGCCTGGCGACGTCATGGTACAGTGACGTCTTTGTTCCACGATTTTAGTTCCAAAATCGGTCACTACGAGTACACCAATCGGCCCGCGAATTTTGAAAAAGACGGTTTTTAAAAGTTCATAATAAATTGCCGGCTCAGTTCTGAAGACTCATACTTGGTGTGAATGCTTTTTAGCATCATTTCTAAACATTAAAAACATTTACAAGTGACTTTTTGTTCGTTGCATAGTCTCTTTAAGCTCTAACTACACTAACATATTTGCTAAACTTGGAGTACTTACTGACAAATATTACTGAACGAAACACGTGTCTAACAGATGCTTTGTCATGCGTGATATAAACAGCCGGAAGTGATAAACAAGTTTTCCGCTGTAAGCTGTTTCTAAGACGAAGGCTGGTTTAGAGCGTGGTAATTCAAGAAACGTTGGTGTTTTTTTTCCTGAAAATAATTTTGTTCGCAAGCTCGTTCCAGAGTTCATATATTATGGTCAGCTCGTGTGTGCCCCTTTAGACCGAACATCCTCGGCAGTGGCCACACGGCAATGAAATCTGAAAACCACCTTCTCGTGAATACGGCGCCATCATTTAAATGAACGCGGCCTGCAGAATCGCTTAAGTGCTGAGTCTTCTAGTATAGGTTATAACACCTGTATCGATTGCAGATGGTGCCCACTGCGGATGCTGGCATGGTGTGGCTGTAGCCTCAACAGAAATATAAATGTGAATAATTAAACTAGGCGTCCATCGAACGAAGTAAACCCTGCTTCTTCGTTCAAAGTGTTCCCAGTAGAGCACTTCACGATTTCCGCTTTTTTATGGACATTCACATAAGCCGAGTGTCTTGACAAGCGTTTAGGCAGAAGGAAACTGGATATACAGAAGTATATGACTCGAACGGACCATGCTTTCGGCACAAAATATACGACTCAAACGAACTGTGCATCACGGAACAAGACAGCGTTGTAAGGCTGAAAAGAAAGAAATGCGGCAGTAGCTTGACTTTAGACCCCAATTCGCGTTAAGCAGGCTGACTTTAGGAACACCCACTCTGTTTTCAGGAGAAGCTTCAGGTTATTATGCTCGTCACCGCCTTCAAAAAGTGCAAGGGTCGGGTGCATATTCTAGAACGCGAATCTCAGAGATATCAGACACTTTAAGCACGCCTAGAGCCGTTGTGCCAGCGAGTGCCAGCCGTGCCATCTGACCAAAGTTTGTGCGCGATGAGCCAATTGAAACCAGGTTAACGGGCGGCTCCCCGCGTGAGATCTTCCGCTGAATGAGAGAGCCAGTCATTAGGGACACGGCCGTCAGGCGCCGCCACGTGTCATCGCACTCGGCTGCGTACAGCATGTGCGCTGTCCGTCGACTGGCGACGGCGATGGGGCCATCAGTGGAGATAACAGCCGCAGGTACTGCGAAGAAACACATTAATTTTTTTTTGGAGATTGTGGCGGTTTTTGCTCAATGTACTACGTTCCCTTCTGTACAGGTCGACCAGTTTTTTTTCAGTAACGCGTTATATAAACACGGGGGCTCCAGCATTACCTCAGTCACGGCCAGAGAACGGCCCTAACGCGGATAGAAACGCAGAAATAGGATAGTGAACTAGGCCAACGGTGGTATTAGGGAAAGCCTTGCCTTCAGGCTTCCTGAGTGATGCAAAAGGCCCACGAGTAGCACCGGTACGAAGGTAGCCCCGAAGCCTCGGTGCGCCGTCACCTCGCCCAGCATGCCTCGCCGCAAAAAGTGAGACCTCGTTATGTAGGAGGTGGGCGGCAAGACATGCTGCTTGACAGTCGGTGATCGTTCTTGGCAGCATTTAAGCAATCTGCCGTATGCGAGTGGGCGCCGGAACGTCGCCCGGCAAAGCACAAGCCCGATGGATCAGGCAAGTGCTCTAGATACTCTAGAAGCAAGAAAGCTAAGCTCGTTTTCGTGTGCAATTTCGTGTCCCTTTTTTGTACAGAGTCGCTGAACATGTTTTAGCATTTCCTGATTTTTGATAGCATGCTGAACAGTTCATCGTTCCCGTTACTTTCCAAGATGTATCTTCTTAGTACCATTATGCTCTCCTGTAACAATCTCACATGAGATTAGCAGCACCCACCTAAGCAGATCCCCCTAATCATGCTCGGCTGCACGGAAGCGAAAGGACTGGGGGCACAAAATTTCCTGCCTTTCCCGGAAACCGTTACTCATTTGGTTCTGGGAAAGTTAGTGGGAGGCGCAAGGCACAGGCGTTGCGCAAAGGCGGTACCTGATCGCGATTCTGCGGCATGGTACTCTGTAGTGGTTCCCCTGCGGGCGCCCGCGCCACCCCTGTCCAGTTCCTCCTTGCCAGATTCCGCTGCACGGACACATTGTGAAGACGCTTTGGCCGGCAACCTCGCTATTGATATCTATCGTCGTAAATGTGCCCGCCCTTATTTATTGACTCCTTACTAAGGAACGGAGGGTGCCCTGAGTTACCGCTAAATTATGCGAAGCGTTTTTTATCTGGAAGGAGAGGCGTCGACCCTGATAATCAGGTGGATATAGTTTCCACTATACGTCGTAGATATGGCAACACGTAGATGGGCACCTTTGTAAACTACGACTCACCATCTGTGGCGATTGGAATGCGACGAAAGAGTGCCGTCTTCGCTGAGGAAAAATTTTTGCCCGCGAGCAGAGGACGCAGGTCTTCCGGATAGGCTTCCAGATGAGGAGGCAGGCGATCGCGATACGCGTCCCACCACAATGCCAGGAAACGCGCGTTGCGGTGCGCCACAATCAGCTCGCTGCGTGGACTACCAGTTTCTGGCCATGCCAGCGCCATCTCGAAGTGTCGAAGCTTATCTACGCTGCGAATCAGGTAGACATCTTTGCCCAGGTAGATACCGCCTTCATTACGAAGTATTTGTGCCGCCAGGAAGGACCTGATGAGCGCAGTCCTGCGATACATTGGGTGCGCAGCTTCTCAAAGTGAACGGAAACTACTTTTGTGGCGTATAATAAAGGTTGCTTGCACTACCTGCGGCAGAGTGCTTGAGCTAGGAGCAGACACAAGCAGGCTTGTCTGATGTTCTCATTAAGAGGTTGAATTCCGAAATTCGTGGTTGCTTTTTGAATGGAACCGTTTGTGCAGTTGACAAGAGCTCCTTCTAAACTGCACGCAAACGCGGCTACCATTGTGGCATTTGTAATGTTCTGGGCAGAAAGATTTGGCGACAGATCGCCATGCTTTCTACTTAGGTAATTTTGTTTGGAAACGAATCGTGCAATTTAAAAACGTGCAGCAGGAGCTAACCACAGACACACAGAAGGAGGAAAATCCCGCAAGCAGCAATGAACGGGTGTCATATGGCATTGTGCAGCATATCGCCATTATAGCTGTAATTTCTACTGTATTGCACACTATTTATTATAAAAGCTGTTTGAAGAAGAAAGCTAATAAAATTTACCGTGGAGATAAGGCGCAGTTACGCACAAGAATTATTTTCGAACAACTTCTTCTCAGTAAACGTAATTAGCGTACTTTGTAATTTAGAGTCTTCTATTGTATTAAACATTGCGAACAAATGTGTCAACGAAACCCATTAACTTCAGATTGGTGCTGCGCCATATCATTACCCTCACGCGTAGGAACTCTCTTGCGGCTAAATCTGATGTCTCACCACCAAAATAAAGTCCTCCACTCACAAATGATGCTTGTGAAAGATATGTCAACTAATGGATTGCTATACGCTGCGGCCCATATATATTATGACAGCTGCATGTACTAATCCTTGCGAAGATACAAGTACACAGATCGGGCAGTACCTAATGCCACAATATTCCTACAATTCTCACAATGTCGCCTTGAGTCTTGAGTAAATTAAAGCGAACGCACTCGCGGCTTGCCGCTTTGCTGTTCAGCCTCATATGGCGCAAAGAAACAAAAGAGTCACATGTCTCATCGCCAGCTGGTACAATTCTTACATTACAATCCTTGCAATAGTCCTTGCAATTCATGGCATTACGCAAGCTTACAAGGCGTAAGACGTACTTGATGCTGAAGGTGCTTTTCGGTAAAGCCAGGTGCCGCAAATCCAGACCAGGAATCTTCTTGACGTGGGCCCAGTAGAAGCTGAGGCTGAGGGCGGTGCAGTTCTGGCAGTGGAGGACAAGTGCGCGGGGGTGCTGGTTAAGCCATGCGGCGCGAATGCAGATGGCGTCCTGAAGGGTGAGCGAGTGGTTGCCAAGGTGCACGAAGTGGACTACGTTGGGGACCACGGGAAGGTAGTAGCCTGTGATGTTGTCGGCGTACCCGAAGTCGACCATGTCGCCCGCCCACTGGTTTTTGAGGAAGACACGTATCCGGTCGGCTGTGGTGTGCGGGTCTTCGCGGCACATCACGTAGTACAGTGCGCCAGCTGCAAGGAAGCCGAGGACGGTGCGCGAACTACGAAGCTTCTTACTGAAAGGCAGCTTCTGCATATTGGCCCAAAATGGGCTACGAAGGGCATCGTACAACATGAGCTCTCTTCCTGCTGCCCAGACACTGAATAACCATCTTCTTCTTCTTCTTCACCCCAGGTATATATCCATCGCTCTGTCTTCGTCTACTTCTTCGTCATTGCTTCATTAAGGCACGTACGTATTGTGTTATTAATGCGGCACCATAAGAAGCCCCATTGAGCCACGAACACGACCTTTGACACGAAAAGGGGTCACACAAACGTCATGACATCACAGGGTCAGCCAATAATTATGGACAGTTAGTAGATAATAGCCAATAAACCTAAATGATAATCAGTGACACTAATTTCAAATTAGTAAACATTGAATATTATTTAATGTTAATTAACTAATACAAAAAACGCGTTCGCAGAAAATAAGCATACGCTAATTAACGGTTATGAAACCTAATTAATAGTTCATGACCACTTATTAGTATTAGTAGACTTAACTGGTGACAAAAAATTCTGGAAATGCTTTAGCATTAACCGCACACAAGTACCTAAAGTGAACCCGGTAATTTTTTGCAGGATGTGTTTTCGAGTGGAAAGTATGTATTTCATTGCGCGGCAGGGAAATCCTGTTTTTTTGGGGGACATGATATGCTGTATGATGTCTAAGGTCATGTAAGGCAATGACAAATGCTGTAGAGGAGGCTTAGAATAATTTGAACCACCTGGGGCTATTTAACGTGCAGGACCGTCGCACGGCACAAGGGAGCCTTTTACATTTTTAATCCATTCATAAATGACCACCGAGACCAAAAATTGCATCAAGGCGGCCTCGATCTCTGGAACCGTATGCTATAGAAATCGCTTATTTTTCCTTCAGTACTAACCAGAGTAATTCGCCAGTTTTCATGCAGTACATGAGCAGAATCTGATGATGATTATGATGACATGAGCAGCAAGTACATACGGAATTTATGCAAATCATGTTCCTTTCCGATGCATTAAAAATGCCGTGTAAACGTTCGTACTGGGCTCCCGCTTTGTTGCTTGGGCTCACAATTTGCCGTTAGAGGTGACAGCATTGGTAGGGGCAAAAGCAGCAGCGTGTGTAACTCCGGTCATAGACAACCCTCGTTACATAGAAATCACTCTCTCTTTAAAAAGGATGTTCTTGTGAGCAATGATATGTTGTCGCGAATCGTCGAGAAACCTTCTTGTGTGCGCAATCTAATCACAGTTAGCGGGTTGCTTGTCTTAGGGTGTTTTTCTCTCCAGCTTGCACGTTGATCTCGCTGCTTTAGGCAGCTTCTATAGTTAAATTCAGATTATCTTTGGCCTCCTCACCACACAGATATCCACTGATTGGGCTTCCCCAGCTTTACTGTTGCCGAAAATTTTGAGCTGCTTCATTCGTACGTGCTTGGAAGTCATTCTCACTGCACAGCAGGTAGTGCCATTCTTCTGGCACGTAAATCACTTTTTATGCTGATATGTGGTATATTATGCAGCCGAACTAGCACAGTAATGTACCTTTGTTCATCCGAAGATATCAAAAACTCTCCGGAACAGCGCTTCAGTCTTTTACCGCTTTAGGATTGAAAGAATGTACATATGAGATGGTCATACAAAAGTGCACGCTAGCAGAGAGGCTGAGAAAGAAATTTCCGTATGAAGCGCACAGATGTGTTATGTACAGAGCAGAATAACAGCCGAACTGACCGATTAATAAAAGTTACAAAATAAGCGCACGAAAATCTCTGGACTGTGGCTGGCATGGAAAAAGTTCCAGACAGCAGAAATCTACACCGATTTCCTGACTGGCGGTACGATGTTCGAATTAAGTCAGATTGCCCGAGTAATCAGACTTATGCGACTCGATTTTATTTTGAAATACAAAGCACATTGCTCTAATGTCGAATTCCTCTGAGCTAATATTTGATAGTGCTCGCATATTAATCTTGAAGAATAAAGATACAAATACAAATTGCCTTTATTTAAAAATTACGTGATGGTAAGATGTGCAACCAAAAAGTTTTAGTTCACCAATTTCCTACAGAAAACAGCGCCAGCAACAGTGCACAGATAGCAACAACAACAACAGGTAACTAAGGTTACTTAGAGACACATTGGCTCAGAACTTGCTTTGAAGAATTGTTACAAGCAATAAAGCGGCACGAATGAGTACCTAAGGAGGTACTTAGCAAATCAAGTTCAATGCCAGGTTTTAAGACTCGCTGTGGGATTAAAGAAGGTTAGCGATGTTTAGGGAGAACACATGCGTGGTCCTACTTCCGCCTGAAAACTTACCGGTTACTGAGAATGCAGCCTCAAGTCACAGACATTTCTGTTTATCACGCCAAACTGCTCTCTAAGAAGAAAAAAAATTGTGTTGTTTTATGTACGCTTTTACGAACCGCTTCATGGTGCAATATCGCTCATATTGCGCATCAAAAGAATCCAAGCACAGATATAGTGAGATTGGCACAGAATAGCTGCATGTGAGCGAAAATCCGCCGAAGTTATCAAATGTTCAGGAAATATATCCGGAATGCAGTATCTTTGTATTGCCACCACTCACCCTTGGAAGCGCGTAAGTTTATGAAGATATTACGCATACTGTATAGCGCATCGTTTCTCTTCTTCAGTGTTAACCTGAATGCCATTAGTCCTAAGCAAGCAAAATTTTTACATTCGAATGAGCAACAATCCTCCGATTACTAAAAAAAGGTTTACGTTTGTGATTCCTCCCCTGAAGTACTACACAAGTCACTGACCAATACCTTTACGGAAGCCATATTTATTGGCTCTGCGGGCTGTTCTAACACTCCACCAAGGCATCACTGTGTTTGAACAGCAAACATTCTTGCAACAATTCTGAATTGGAATAATGTAGTGACAGTAAGAGGGGCATTTGTGCAAAACTGACACGAAATAAAAAAAAATAACCGTGCTTGAAAAGTACAAATGCCTTTTACTTGGCTACGAGCTCTTCTAAACAATTTCAACCTCACTTGACGCTTTTGAAAGCGCTATTTTTGATGAAATGCCATACTATCATTGATTTTCTCTCCCCTTGAACGGACCTGCTATTTCTTACAAAATCGTTTTTGTACAGAGCCACATCAGTACCAGTTTGGTGTCTTTTGAGTCGTTTCCTTGCTTAATATTGCGCCGAGGTCGAGACGTAACAAGTAGTTAAACATCAATAAAGGCATATTTATTGCAGTGTCGCGGTACACGAAAGTCAAACGCAATATATCTGCGCAGTGTGAGGCCCGTACACTTTGGGAACCGTTATACAAGGCGGGCGAAATGTAATTTACGACCTACAGAAAATGACCTTTATATGGCGTTGTACACTACCCAGACCACGAGTAGGAATAAATTGCAACTCCCCCCGCGTGCTGCAGCTTTCGTTTTACTTTCTTTTTTTTTCGCCAAATAGAACAGGGAAGGAGATCATGAAAAATGAGCCCACGCGCCTGTTTTCGCTCAGCTCCTGCGGAAGCCGGGCGTTGGTGCTTATAGCATCTGTTGAATTTTACCTTTTATTCCCCTATTCATTTCAGCTTCCACTTTCCGGTTTTTCGTCGAACCCAGTTCCCCAATTTCGTTCACTCCCGTGCTCATTCTCTCCGAGGCTTCGAAATACACAAAAGAATAATATAAGTCTGACTCACAGCGCAAGGAACCAGCACTGAGGGGTAGGCGACGTGATGGAGCGCTGCTGGATGGCCTGTTGGTCGCCGGCCTGTGTGGTAGAGGCGTTGTTCTGAAAGGACAAATCGACAACTAAAATACTAGTGTCGAAAAAAGGAGAGTACTGACCAGAGGGGACAGTTATCGCAAGCAATACCAGAAACTCGGCAGTCGAAAGGAAAGAAAAGCTGGCGGAAAGCACAGCAGGAGGAAACGAAATATTCTGCGCAGGTTGCGTACAACATCGCGGCCGCAGAAATGGAGGCAAAAAAAAGGAGACCCTTGAACTTGACGAGGAACAGGGTAAGCGCACTTTTGCTTCAAATGCAATTTTCTCGGCTAAGAAGAGTTAAGCGCGTGCAGTGAATTCCCAGGTGAAAGAAACACGGAAAGCAAGTAAACAGTGAATAGACTCTTCAGTAATTAAATCCTTTGGTTTATGGTTTATGTCGGTTTAACGTTCCAAAGTGGATCAAGCTATGAGGAACGCTGTATGAAAAGGCTCGGTAAATTTCGACCCCCTGGAGTTATTTAACATGCGCTGACATCGCACAGTACGTGCGACTCTAGCATTTCGCCTGCATTGAAATTTGACCGCCGCGATTATGATCGAACCCGCGTCTTTCGGGTAAGCAGAACGCCACAACTGAGCCAGTGCGGCGGCTTCAGTAATTATTTATTAATCTGAGAAATAGAAGGAAAAATGTTTATTATGCGCAATCTCATCTAGTTCAAAGCTGGGTCCAGAAACCCTTGCCATTTTTGTGAATGACTGAATATTGATCTAGTCACTTGTTGAAAGCGAGGTGTCCTGGGCGCTATGGCTCTCAGGCTTTCTCGCATAGAAATGAAAGCGCTTGTCTTCAGCTCCAAAATGTTCGAAGCCAGCTCTAGACAAGGACACTAGCTCTCCCTTCTTTAGTTCCACAATGGCCGGCTAAGCGTATTAACGTAGAGAGTTTGAACACGCAGCATTCGGGAAATATCTCGAGGAATATCATTCCAGCGCAGGGAATCTCACAGTATTATCACGGCATCGCTTCACGTAATCACATGTACTTTTGCGATGGTTAGATTGGCTTTATGGTGTTTGGCGTCCCAAAGTGACTTGGGCTATAAGGGACGCCATAGTGGAGGGCTCCCGATAATAATAAAGTTAGACCACCTGGGGTTCTGTAATGTGCTGTGAAATCGCACAGCTCAAGGCCCTCTAGCATTTCGCCTCATTCTAAATTCGACCACAGCGGCTGGGATAAAACCCTAGTCTTTCGGATCAGCCGCCAAGCGTGATAACCACTCAGCCAGCGCGGCGGCTTTATCCTTGCGATGACTTCTCTTGACTGCATTTCTGTGTTTCTGTTGCTGTCACCGGGTTATTCTTACGATATATAATAACGAATAACTATTTGCAGAAACAGTACTAAACTCGAACTGTCTGAATTGAGCAGTCTGTAATTAAAAAGAAACTGAAAAACTTACTTCATTTTTACTCCACTATATAATCTATATGCCTCAAATGTACGCACAACACGGAAAGAACGGAACGGACCGTGCAATTCACCTAAGATGTTTTGAAATTGATAAAACTGGCTTTTTGAGCTAGAAGAGCGCGTTTTTCGGCACAGCACTGTCAGTGGAACACCTCACCAGAATAGAGCTAATACTTTCTGACCAGTCGGCTGATTATCTAATACGTTACCTAATAATTATCTAAAAACACTAAAACCTGACTCTAAATTTTAGTGTTAGTGTCCTTATTTTGTGTAGCCCATCGTAAGTAATATCCATATAAGTTTCTAGAATTTAGAAAACGAAGTTATCCTCGGTGCTGTGGCCTAACTAAATGCGCCTATATCGCTCCAGATTAGAAGCGCCTTCGAAAAGCTTGTGGGCAGAGAGACACCCCACCCCCCCCCAAATGCATAGTTCACGTAACTTATCGAAATAGCCAAAATTTGTTAGACCACAGCGGCGAGGGTAACTGCGTGATAAAAATTCTAAAAACTTCTACGGATAATACTTACGGCGGGCTACACGTACGCCTCTGTATAAATAAGAATACTAACAGTAATAGTTAAAAAGTATTCAATTTAAATTAACGAACCTGCTAATAAGCACGTCTAAGTTGTATTCTGATGCGCCACACAGCTGACAATTCTATGGGGGAAAAAAAACGCTCTTCTAACTCAAAAGCCTTTTTTTAAGAATTGTAGAACATATGTGAAACACCCGGTATTCTGTTCTGACTTAACGCAAACACTTCCTATTATCTTTAATCTTCAGCTGCCTCCTGGAGCTCCTGTCCTCATGCAAACTCGGCTAACAGCACAGAGGACAATGAGTATCAAGCGCACTTTTGCACAGAAAGCTACATTAGGCAAGTAAGCGACGCATATCGGGTAAGCGTCGCTAGTCACTACTCCGCATGCGCCACTAGTCGCACCGAGGCACAGGTGTTCTGCCGCTGCTCCGCGCCGCTCATTTCATCAAAGTCCAATTTTTGTATTTTCAATTTCCTCGTCCTTCCTGTCCTTGCCGCGGTGGCCCAGTGGTTAGAGCGCTCGGCTACTGATCCGGAGTTCCCGGGTTTGAACCCGACGGCGGCGGTGGTGGTAGTGTTTTTTTATTAAAATCATAATAAAAAGGAAGGAAAAATTTTTTCTAGCCCCGCCATCTGGCATCGATACTGAAGCACTTGAGCTGGGGCAGCGGAAATAAAGGATAGCAGGCAGAATGGAGAAATGAAAGGAAAGAGGTGAGGGGACAGGAAGAGAGGATAGGGGGAGAAGTAATATATACAAACTATTTTCACGATACGAAATGTGTCCAAGTTGTGCGGGTGATTAGTTCATGTTGGAAGAATTAAAACACACGCGCACAGAACTGTGTTGGCTAGAACTGGAGTGGAGCGTCCAGTTATTAATCGTCCAAGGTAGAACTCGCGGAGTGTTCGATCACTGCGTGTAACTACCTGGCGGAGAACCGACGGGACGTCAAGCCCGTCTGTTCGAGGAACACACAGAGGCTCACCAAGGCTCGCTCACGAGTGCGCGCACTGCCCTGCGGCCACAATAGCGTCTTGATGAATTCTGGTAGTATGACCAGTGCCCTATTGGCCGCAAGCATATCGCGACGAGCATCGGCGAACGCGGCATAGTGAAGGAGCAGGTGTTCTAGTGTTTTCGCTGCACCGCATTCGTCACACACATCACTCGTCGCGATTCCGTGACGCACCCGTCGTTCCCCGGGCCACACGCAGCCAATGCGCGCGCGGAGGATGCTTACCGGTTGCGACCGTGTAAGTGCTCGACAGCCGGTGATACTGTCGATGCGCTCACATCCTGCGATGCGTGGGTCGGTGTGCTGCTTTCTGAGATGGTCGTAGATGGCCGCACGTACGCCCTCCAGCGCAAGGGGCATATCGCTGGCAGGTAGTTGATGTGCAGCGGTCGCGAGGTCATCAGCTTCTTCGTTGCTGGCGATGCCGCAGTGACCGGGCACCCACTATGCACGCACGGCACATCCTCTCTGCGCGAGGCGCTAGATACGCGAGCGAATTTCCCGCACTAGTGGGGTACCGCGGCCGTTAGATTGCAGGCGGCTGAAGGCGGCGCGGGAGTTGCACAGCAGAGCACTCCTGGGCGGCGGAGGGCCGATTGTGAGTAGCAGGTCTAGCCCGAGGCGGATCCCCATCAACTCCGCCGTGGTGGAGTAGCCCAGGAAGGTTGCGTGTTGCTGGCTATGCAGTCGCAGGGCGGGGATGGTAGCCGCCGCTGCAAAGGAGCAGCTGTCGCGGGTCACTGAGGCGTCGGTGTACACGAGGAGATGGTTCTGGAGCTCCTAGCGTATGACGGCTCTGGCCAGTTGCTGCGCAGCACAGAGGGGTGTGCTCCGCTTTCCCGCGATGCCGACGATCTTTCGGTGTACGTCCTTTGAGGCAGCAGGCCAGGGCGCGCAGGAGCCGTAGGGGGGAGGGCCTTGAGTCACTTACTCATACTCGAGCAGCGCCGCACCCATTCGGGACCGCGAGTGCTAGCGCATACGCCGCAGCAGCAAGCCGCCGTCCGGTGCGCGGTGAAGCCCAGCGTCCTTTATGAATTCAGCGTTTTTATGGAGGCAAAACGGTAAAGTGCCCTTGTGCTGTGCAATGTCAGTGCACGTTAAAGATCCCCAGGTGGTCGAAATTATTCCGGAGCCCACCACTACGGCCCCTCTTTGTTCCTTCCTTCTTTCATTCCCTCCTTTATTCCTTCCCTTACGGTGCGGTTTAGGTGTCCAACGATATATGAGACAGATACTTCGCCATTTCATTTTCCCAAAAACCAATTATTATTATTATTACGTCCTCCCTTTCTTTAACTCCCTCCTTTATGCCTTCCCTTACGGCGCGGCTCGAGTGTACACTGGATATGTGAGAGAGTTACTGCGCCATTTCCTCTTCCCAAACAACAAACAAAACAAGTGAGCCGCCGGCGTTCGTCGGGTTCGTAGGCGTTGGCAATGTTGTAGAGGCCGTTGATATTTACGAAAGGTAAGGCGCACAATTGGCTCCCTCACTTTCATGCCCGTGGAGTTAGTGTCCAACTGCAAAAACCTGCTTTGATTGCGTTCCGCACACTGGATAGGCAGATCGCCCACCCAGCCACCCTGGCAGGGGGCAGTCAGTGAATGATCGCGGGAGGTTGGTCCCCCAATGAACGCTGCGTCCTATTTCTGCAGTGCCGTGTGTCCGCCAGAACGTTGTCAGTGCTAATGCATGCTGCCCACATCTCTCTCTCACTCTCTCTCTCACCACCGCCACGCACTTAAAATGGGATTGAGGCGTCCACTGATCTAGGGCGTCAGTTATGCGCCCTTCCTTTCCTAAAAGTCATCGGTGACTAGAACGTTTTCAACGCAATGCCAACGCCAATAAACACAATGAACGCTAACTGATTTCGCTTTGTATATTCTGGATTATCTGAGCTAATCCACATTCGTTTTTTTACAAGACCCTTCACTCCTTTGAAATAAATATTCCCTCCTCCTGTTTTATCTTCCAGTTGACCCTATGTGGGTGAAATTTATTTTACGAAGTGTTTATAGGTAGAAAGGTGGTAAAGCCACGGAGAAATCAGCAGGCAAATTTCTAATGGTACAAATATAACGGACCGTACTATCGGGAGAAAAGTCTCCAGGACTTAATAAACGCGATTTTGGCTGATAGCCGCAATGTTTCCTAGCGATAGCCTGGTATAATCAGCCCACATCACAGCACGCGAGTCCGACTGTCATCTCTTAAGTGTGGCCTCCAGCTAGCTGCTAATCAAAGAGCTGTTAGCTCCGGTTCACGATGATGCGTTCTGGTATTTTGTCTCTGATAGTACACAACAAATGAGTGCATCATAGTTATTAGCAGCAAAGTACAGTTATCCTTAATAAAACCTAACAGAGCGCAAAAAATGGCAGTGGCTTAGCTCGGCTTACCAGCATATATGTAGTGAAAGCAAGTGTGAAACTGCCCGGTTGGCCTTGTTCACATATTCCACAACGTATGAAGCACAAGCATAAACGTCCAGCATGACCTGTAGGTCCATGTTTGATTTCAGCAACGAGGCTATCGAAGGATTGAAGGGATCGAGTCACTCTTACGCCTATTCTCTAGGCTAACGGACCGTTGTTCTTCGGTTTCTTGAGCCCGCCGCGGAAGTATCTTGGTCGCATTCCATCGTTCATCACGGGCCGTCTTCAGTGAAGCAGGACTCAGGTCTCTCCTTCGGCTGCTGTCGCTGCTGCTAGCGGTCGACACACCGGACGTTAAACGTGCCTGAGCCACCCGCGACGGTGGCTCAGTAGTTAGGGCGCTCGGCTACTGATCCGGAGTTCCCGGGCTCGAACCCGACCGCGGCGGCTGCGTCTTTATGGAGGTAAAACGCTAAGGCGCGCGTGTGCTGTGCGATGTCAGTGCACGTTAAAGATCCCCAGGTGGTTGAAATTATTCCGGAGCCCTCCACTACGCACCTCTTCCTTTCATCTTTCACTCCCTCCTTTATCTCTTCCCTTACAGCGCGGTTAAGGTGTCCAAAGATATATGAGACAGATACTGTGCCATTTCCTATCCCCAAAAACCAATTAATATTATTAAACGTGTCTATCTCGCGGCGGCATATTCACGGCGACGTTTAGCCAGTCGTTCGGCGCGCTGTTCGTCGTTTCCTGGGTGATTCGTTTCCTCATCTCGTTCCGCTGTCGATTCCAGGCCTCCTCCAGCTTATCAGAATTGTCGCCGTCCATACTGTCGCCTCAACTGTGGTTGCGGCGCACGCCAGCTCTCCTTTTCAATCCTGTGAATCTTATCACGCATGCGACACAGCTGTCGAAGCGAGCGGAGGCGAGCGCAACTATGAGGAACGCGGTGTCACGTCCTACCAAACGGCGGCGACGTGGAGCGGCGCGGTGTGACGTCATGCCAGATGGCGCGGCGAGCGCGCGAAGCACAGCAACCTTCCGCGGCGAGGCGCGTGTTGTGACGTCACGTGCCTCGATGGAGTACCGCCAAGGCGAAATCGCGAGTTTGTGGCCAATAAAGCTTTCGCTTTAAAAAGATGAGGCCAACTGATACACCAGTAGAAAGACATTAAATATGCAATTTAAGGAAGACGCCATTAATTAGCCTTAATTATAAATTACCAAGTGGGCAAACAAAGTAAAATTTTAAGCAAATGAAACTAATTTCATTCTCGCGGCACTAAAACCTTGATATAGATATTGGTTTGTGCACTCTGCGTACACAGATGCCCGCTACAATTTTGCACTTATGTGACGAGAAGCGAACGTATTCAACAGAAAGAACTTGTATCTGTATGCGTCATAATAAACCACACAAATACTAGGCTACAGATTTTACTATGTATTTGAACAAAACCATGGAAGTCGCCTATCTATTCCTAAGGGGTTATTGCTCATCGTTAAGTGAGCTCCTTCAATGCCAATTTTCTCCTTAATCTTTATTTTACAGTTGAAGAAAGTATGAATAAACTAGGTTAAGTTTTCGTTTAGGGTGTCTATGGCGTCTGCAGACAACGAAGGTACTTTTTTTTTGGCAAGTGACGTAGGGGGCACAAATTTGTCCTTGGAAGCCGGAATACTTGTCACACGCCGAACCTTCCTGTTATTTTCAATTTCACACTTTGAGATTGACTACCCACACATATACGACAGAAAAAATATGTTCTTAACTGCTTCTCATGACATATAAATACCGCTTTTGGAACAGCGCACATCACTGAATAATTCTTTTACTAACTGAAGCAAGTAGGTCCATGCTAATTTCAGAAAAATTGACGGCGTTCAAATAATATAAGAGCCCGGAGAATAAACGAAACAGCCAGCTAGATCATTCCAATGGAAACAATTTCCTCAGCAAGCATTCGCAGGAATAAGTGGCGGCGGGTAGGGGGAGGTGAACGGCAAAAAAGAAACTTCTAGGGCACCGGGGGCAGGGAAGCGAAACAGAAAAGGTGCGTTTATGGAGGGCCAGGCACGACTGGGAGTAGCTGCGGGGGACGCGCATTGTTGCCGGCTCATGGAAAGACGGACATCCCGCAGCCGAGCGAGGCGACACCCCGCTGAGCGCTTCCTGACGACGCAGCGAGTGGCGGTCGTACTCCGAGGAGTGAATTGCCTCGATTTTTTTCTCGCCTTCCCGGAAAGGCTACGCTCATTGAGAGCAACAGGGTGCCGGCAACTCGCGTTGTAATGACCCCATCTTACGCGACCCCGTTGAAGCGGCATGACGTCATGCCGTCATATCATCCACTCTCTTTTTTCTGCGCTCCCATCTCCGAGCAGATATAGGCTAAAGCCCATTTCTGCTCAGCCCTTCGCAGACAATACCCATTCTAATGCCTCCCACACGTTCAGGAATGACATTTTAAAGGTTTAAAGTACTCATTTTTCACGTCGTTCTTTGGATTACGATATGTTAAGCACAGCAGGAGAAAAATGCAGTAAGTACAACCTTTAGCCAGTACCGCCTTATTTAAGAAACGTGTAATACTAACTTATAGTTACATACCAAGCAGTGCCGACTTTTAAGAGGCTAGAAAGCAACGTGTTACCTTTGTACCCCAACGGCATCTGACGGTCCTCTTTTTCATAAATCATTATAAAAGTGAAATATATCGAACAGGTATTGACCTGCACGCTACAATCCAGGCTAATGCCGGCTCGTACTGTTCTTCTCTGACAATAATCTGAGTTGCTTTCTCTAAGGTATTTGGTTTCAAACTGCGTAAACTTGCACGTCCACAAGAGGCACTCTTATGGTGGGACTTGTTATTCCACCTTGTTTCACTTCCTTCCAAGACAAAAGAGCTACAACTGGGGCTAGTTGGAAATGCATCCTTGAAGGTATTGGTGAGCGCTACCAAAATACGGAAAGGGACGAACACACAAGACAAGCGCATTCTAACAACTGTTTATTATCTGAAGGAGCATGCCTATATACACATATTAACGTCAAGTCATACACAGAAGAGGGAAGAGCACACGACGCTGATAAGAGCGATATGAAGGAAAAATATATAATAATAAAATATCAACACGTGCCTTTACAACAGCCGAAGATTGCTATTCCTGAGGTAGTTTAATTCGGTTCTCCCTAGCATCACCGAAGGGGAGCTGATGCATTGGTTATCTGGAGCAACGTGCATAGCGAAAGCTTCGATAATTTCGCGTTCCCGTCTGTTTCTGGCCCTACCTATTACCTTGGTGTTGTTTAGCATCGGGGTGCATTTGCAGTGTGCGCAATGTGGTGCCAGGTTTCCTGATTTCGCTACTTGCTCGCGTAATCTTTCGTGCTCTCTGAGCCTCTTGTTCAGGTATCTACCCGTTTGCCCTACGTATGTTCGTTGACAGCTAAGTGGAATGCTGTAAATGACGTTTTCTTCACACTCTCGATAGGTGATGTCGTGTTTGACGTTGCACCCAGGTTTCTTTTTGTGGTCTTCATTCTCGTTGACCTTTTTGCATATTCCAATGAGCTTATTGGGAGCTGAAAAAACCACCTCAACTCCGTACTTGTTCGCTGTCTTCCTTATTCTGTGGGAGATGTGAATGTATGGCATCACAACGGGGCGTCCTTCATAGCTCGGTTTTTTATTCTTATCGGTCCCAGTAACTTCCCTTAGTAAGCATTCTGCAATGCCGCCAAGTAACTGCTCAGGATAGCCACAAGCCCTCAATCGAGAAACCTGTTCAACAATGCTGTGACTAATCGAGTGGGGGCATGATTTTTTTATAGCTAGTTTTAGGCAAGAAGTTGCTACAGCTCGTTTAACAATTTTAGAATGACCAGAATCAAATCGCAACAGTGGTTTTTCTGCCCTGGGCTTATAAGTCCAGCAAGTGTGGTTGTCGCTGCAAGTCACCAGCAGGTCTAGGAATCTAATCTGGCTGCCCTGTGGGGTTTCAGATGTGAACTCAAGGCCAGGAAAAACACTCTTCCATTCATTAAGAATACCTTCCACGTTTATGGAGTCGGTTAGGCTCTTGGGACTCCATAAACATGGAAGGTATTCTTCATGAATGGAAGAGTGTTTTTCCTGGCCTTGGGTTCACATCTGAAACCCCACAGGGCAGCCAGATTAGATTCCTAGACCTGCTGGTGACTTGCAGCGACAACCAAACTTGCTCGGCTTATAAGCCCAGGGCAGAAAAACCACTGTTGCGATTTGATTCTGGTCATTCTAAAATTATTAAACGAGCTGTAGCAACTTCTTGCCTAAAACTAGCTATAAAAAAATCATGCCCCCACTCGATTAGTCACAGCATTGTTGAACAGGTTTCCCGATTGAGGGCTTGTGGCTATCCTGAGCAGTTACTTGGCGGCATTGCAGAATGCTTACTAAGAGAAGTTACTGGGTCCGATAAGAATAAAAAACCGAGCTATGACAACATCACCTATCGAGAGTGTGAAGAAAACGTCATTTACAGCATTCCACTTAGCTGTCAACGAACATACGTAGGGCAAACGGGTAGATGCAAGAACAAGAGGCTCAGAGAGCACAAAAGATTATGCGAGCAAGTAGCGAAATCAGGAAACCTGGCACCACATTGCGCACACTGCAAATGCACCCCGATGCTAAACAACACCAAGGTAATAGGTCGGGCCAGAAACAGACGGGAACGCGAAATTATCTAAGCTTTCGCTATGCACATTGCTCCAGATAACCAATGCATCAGCTCCCCTTCGGTGATGCTAGGGAGAACCGAATTAAACTACCTCAGGAATAGCAATCTTCGGCTGTTGTAAATGCACGTGTTGATATTTTATTATTATATATTTTTCCTTCATATCGCTCTTGTCAGCGTCGTGTGCTCCTCCTTCTTCTGTGTATGACTTGACGTTAATATGTGTATATAGGCATGCTCCTTCAGATAATAAACAGTTGTTAGAAAGCGCTTGTCTTGTGTGTTCGTCCCTTTCCGTATTTTGGTAGCGATCACCAATACCTTCAAGGTTCTTGCCAAGAGTAGCTGCCACAGCAACTGCCAACGAATCACCCAAGCTTTCCTAGGCATTTTGGAATTGAACTCCTGTTTCCTGATGCCACGTTAACAATTTCTATAGCTATCACATTGAAATTGTTTTCCCCTTCTCCCACATTGCCCAAAGACTGCTGCAGATCAGTTTTCTGAAAACACCATAAAGCCAAGTGCAGAGGTTTCTTTCTTTTTTTGTTTTTTTTCGGGAAATGGGGTGGTTGAAGACCATGAAAACGGGCCTGAAATGTTGCCAAAAAGTTATCTTCTCAGCATTGTGAATGAATGAACAGAATTAGAGCGAACAGTGACAAACGCACGGGCAGTGCAGGCTTGCGTTTGTGGCACAAGTTGTGACACCTCATACAGACAAAAGTGTTATTTTTTAGGCGTCGAAGAATGGCCTCGACTACGACACATGCGTGCCTGCGTGCACGCGTTGAGGACGTTTCATAGTGGGAGCAGAAAGTCGGGAACCAATGTAAGGACGCAGTGGCATGAGTTTCAAGTCTGTGTTAGTGAAGATGAACGCTCTTTTTCCACGCTACGTGATTCTTCCGTGGAATCCTTTCTCCCATTAAGTTTGATGCGTATACGCGTCATCGCGTATCAGGCTCTGCATATCTCTTTGCAGCATCTAAACTTCACATTTAGTGCTGGGATATTTGTTCTTGTGAGTTCTCTCAATGCATTAAGAAATAAGTGAGAAAACTAAACAGTTTGTAAAGACTTGTCTTTAGGCGCACAAAGGACGATAGACAAGTTTCAACAAAGTGTTGGTTACTGCCAAAAATGCGGCGAAGGCGAGGGGTGATTTTTTTTCAGTTACTGAAAAACCGGTCTTCAAATGAAACTGAATTAGACTTATAACCTGCGTGCCGTGGGTTACAAGTCAGACACGCTATCCCTACACCATGCACGCACGCTCGCACGGCTTGGGTACAAGGAGAGGTTTATACATATGCCGTGCTGTCGAGCTTCGAATGGCGCCAGCATGCTGCGGCCACCGGAAAACCCCTGCAATCTGATGTACGCCGTGCATCATATTGGAAAATATATTAATTAAGTTTGCAATGTTTAAGCAGCGTGCACTATTAAGTGATTGTAAGATTACTGTTGCGGAACAATGCTTTGAACAAATTTATCAGGAAAAATATTTTGGCTAGGAAAAGTTTTTAAATTTATGGGAAGGAGTACTCATACCTAACAATTCTAGACAAAAGCACCTGTTAGCGAGATATCGTTTATCAATGCACCTTTTTCAAGTAATGTAAGCTTTCACCATAAATATCAATATATCCGCAGATAACCCAACGGCGGTTTGTATTTTTTTGCTATTAACGATTTTACTATCGTAAAAAGCGTTCCGAATCAATTTTTCATGGCAGTCTTGACTTTTCGATGTCATCGATGGAAACACTTTAAAGGTATGGTTTATAGGGTTTATCGTCCCAAAGCGACTAAGGCTATGAGCGACACCGTAGTGGAGGATTCCGCAAAATTTCGACCACCTGGTGTTAATTAACCTGCACCGACATGGCACAGCACGCGGGCCTCTCGCATTTCGTTTCCATCGAAATGCGACCGCCGCAGCCGGGATCAAATCCGCATTGTTCGGCTCGGCAGCCGAGTGCCTTAACCACTAAGCCCCCGCTGCGGGAAAGCACGTTAAAGAAAGATTTGCCTAAGAATGAAGGATTACATTCAATATTTCCATAATGGTTTCTTACCATTTTCTAATTTTCAGAATTTTTGTCCTGAATTTTGGACATGTCTGTGCGGTTTTAACTTGCAA